>NC_092810.1:118079266-118214266 GCF_040954645.1 Diabrotica undecimpunctata
ACTTGTTCTTCTCAAGTTCTCAGATTTTTTCTAAGTCTTACGGTTCGTGAGAAAAAGTTCCAATTGGAGGTCTACATGTCTTGCAAATTTCGTGAAAATAAAAACTTTGTATTTCGTTCCAAATTTAATTTATTTCGATTAAGCCTGACGTACTGATTCAAAAAAGGTATACATATGCCTATGAGAAAATGCACCGTTTGGCCGGAAAATGGAAAAAACTATAATTTTTTGTAATATTTGTTCATCATTTAAACATCATTTAATCGGATATATTGGCGTCAATTCCGGTCCCAAAGTCAAACCGGTGCACATTTCTTACATAAAATTTGCTACTTGTTCTTCTCTAGTTCTCAGATTTTTTCTACGTCTTACGGTTCGTGAGAAAAAATTCCAATTGGAGGTCTACATGTCTTGCAAATTTCGTGAAAATAAAAACTTTGTATTTCGTTCCAAATTTAATTTATTTCGATTAAGCCTGACGTACTGATTCAAAAAAGATATACATACCCCTATGAGAAAATGCACCGTTTGGCCGGAAAATGGAAAAAACTGAAAATTGTTAATTCGATTTTTCCATTATTTGTGCCAAACTGTGGGTAGGGGATAGAAAAAAAACACATATTTGGAATAAGTTAGACCTAGTGTATATATTAACATTAAAAAAACAATTTCCTAAAATTGGAATTTGCCCAAAAATGTTTAAAGGGGGTACCCTTGGATTTTTTTCAAAATTCAATAATCGGGCATATTGGTGTCAATTTCAGTCCTAGAGTCAAACCGGTGCACTTTTCCTACATAAAATTTGCTACTTGTTCTTCTCAAGTTCTCAGATTTTTTCTAAGTCTTACGGTTCGTGAGAAAAAATTCCAATTGGAGGTCTACATGTCTTGCAAATTTCGTGAAAATAAAAACTTTGTATTTCGTTCCAAATTTAATTTATTTCGATTAAGCCTGACGTACTGATTCAAAAAAGGTATACATATGCCTATGACAAAATGCACCGTTTGGCCGGAAAATGGAAAAAACTATAATTTTTTGTAATATTTGTTCATCATTTAAACATCATTTAATCGGATATATTGGCGTCAATTCCGGCCCTAAAGTCAAACCGGTGCACATTTCTTACATAAAATTTGCTACTTGTTCTTCTCAAGTACTTATATTTTTTCTACGTCTTACGGTTCGTGAGAAAAAATTCCAATTGGAGGTCTACATGTCTTGCAAATTTCGTGAAAATAAAAACTTTGTATTTCGTTCCAAATTTAATTTATTTCGATTAAGCCTGACGTACTGATTCAAAAAAGATATACATACCCTTATGAGAAAATGCACCGTTTGGCCGGAAAATGGAAAAAACTGAAAATTTTTATTTCGATTTTTCCATTATTTTTGCCAAACTGTGGGTAGGTGATAGAAAAAAAACACATATTTGTAATAAGTTAGACCTAGTGTATATATTAACATTAAAAAAACAATTTCCCAAAATTGGAATTTGCCCAAAAATGTTTAAAGGGGGTACCCTTGGATTTTTTTCAAAATTCAATAATCGGGCATATTGGTGTCAATTTCGGTCCTAGAGTCAAACCGGTGCACTTTTCCTACATAAAATTTGCTACTTGTTCTTCTCAAGTTCTCAGATTTTTTCTAAGTCTTACGGTTCGTGAGAAAAAATTCCAATTGGAGGTCTACATGTCTTGCAAATTTCGTGAAAATAAAAACTTTGTATTTCGTTCCAAACTTAATTTATTTCGATTAAGCCTGACGTACTGATTCAAAAAAGATATACATACCCCTATGAGAAAATGCACCGTTTGGCCGGAAAATGGAAAAAACTATAATTTTTTTGTAATATTTGTTCATCATTTAAACATCTGTTCATTGTTCATCATTTAATCGGATATATTGGCGTCAATTCCGGTCCTAGAGTCAAACCGGTGCACATTTCTTACATAAAATTTGCTACTTGTTCTTCTCAAGTTCTCAGATTTTTTCTATGTCTTACGGTTCGTGAGAAAAAATTCCAATTGGAGGTCTACATGTCTTGCAAATTTCGTGAAAATAAAAACTTTGTATTTCGTTCCAAATTTAATTTATTTCGATTAAGCCTGACGTACTGATTCAAAAAAGATATACACACCCCTATGAGAAAATGCACCGTTTGGCCGGAAAATGGAAAAAACTATAATTTTTTGTAATATTTGTTCATCATTTAAACATCCTTTAATCGGATATATTGGCGTCAATTCCAGTCCTAGAGTCAAACCGGTGCACATTTCTTACATAAAATTTGCTACTTGTTCTTCTCAAGTTCTCAGATTTTTTCTATGTCTTACGGTTCGTGAGAAAAAATTCCAATTGGAGGTCTACATGTCTTGCAAATTTCGTGAAAATAAAAACTTTGTATTTCGTTTCAAATTTAATTTATTTCGATTAAGCCTGACGTACTGATTCAAAAAAGATATACATACCCTTATGAGAAAATGCACCGTTTGGCCGGAAAATGGAAAAAACTGAAAAATTTTAATTCGATTTTTCTATTATTTTTGCCAAACTGTGGGTAGGTGATAGAAAAAAAACACATATTTGGAATAAGATAGACCTAGTGTATATATTAACATTAAAAAAACAATTTCCTAAAATTGGAATTTGCCCAAAAATGTTTAAAGGGGGTACCCTTGGATTTTTTTCAAAATTCAATAATCGGACATATTGGTGTCAATTTCGGTCCTAGAGTCAAACCGGTGCACTTTTCCTACATAAAATTTGCTACTTGTTCTTCTTAAGTTCTCAGATTTTTTCTACGTCTTACGGTTCGTGAGAAAAAATTCCAATTGGAGGTCTACATGTCTTGCAAATTTCGTGAAAATAAAAACTTTGTATTTCGTTCCAAGTTAAATTTATTTCGATTAAGCCTGACGTACTGATTCAAAAAAGATATACATACCCTTATGAGAAAATGCACCGTTTGGCCGGAAAATGGAAAAAACTGAAAAATTTTAATTCGATTTTTCTATTATTTTTGCCAAACTGTGGGTAGGTGATAGAAAAAAAACACATATTTGGAATAAGATAGACCTAGTGTATATATTAACATTAAAAAAACAATTTCCTAAAATTGGAATTTGCCCAAAAATGTTTAAAGGGGGTACCCTTGGATTTTTTTCAAAATTCAATAATCGGGCATATTGGTGTCAATTTCGGTCCTAGAGTCAAACCGGTGCACTTTTCCTACATAAAATTTGCTACTTGTTCTTCTCAAGTTCTCAGATTTTTTCTACGTCTTACGGTTCGTGAGAAAAAATTCCAATTGGAGGTCTACATGTCTTGCAAATTTCGTGAAAATAAAAACTTTGTATTTCGTTCCAAGTTAAATTTATTTCGATTAAGCCTGACGTACTGATTCAAAAAAGATATACATACTCCTATGAGTTAATGCACCGTTTGACCGGAAAATGGAAAAAACTATAATTTTTTGTAATATTTGTTCATCATTTAAACATCATTTAATCGGATATATTGGCGTCAATTCCGGTCCTAGAGTCAAACCGGTGCACATTTCTTACATAAAATTTGCTACTTGTTCTTCTCAAGTTCTCAGATTTTTTCTATGTCTTACGGTTCGTGAGAAAAAATTCCAATTGGAGGTCTACATGTCTTGCAAATTTCGTGAAAATAAAAACTTTGTATTTCGTTCCAAATTTAATTTATTTCGATTAAGCCTGACGTACTGATTCAAAAAAGATATACATACCCTTATGAGAAAATGCACCGTTTGGCCGGAAAATGGAAAAAACTGAAAATTTTTAATTCGATTTTTCCATTATTTTTGCCAAACTGTGGGTAGGTGATAGAAAAAAAACACATATTTGGAATAAGTTAGACCTAGTGTATATATTAACATTAAAAAAACAATTTCCTAAAATTGGAATTTGCCCAAAAATGTTTAAAGGGGGTACCCTTGGATTTTTTTCAAAATTCAATAATCGGGCATATTGGTGTCAATTTCGGTCCTAGAGTCAAACCGGTGCACTTTTCCTACATAAAATTTGCTACTTGTTCTTCTCAAGTTCACAGATTTTTTCTACGTCTTACGGTTACGGGCGTATAGTCTATCACATATTCCTTGGAATAGATCGCTTTCGAAGTTCCTGCCTTGGTCACTATGTATCTCCAAAGGCACTCCAAATCGGCTGATATATTCTTCGATCAACTTATCTGCAACGGTGGCGGCCTTCTGGTCGGGAAGTGCGTAAATCTCGACCCACTTAGTAAAGTAATCCATTACTACCAACATGTACTTGCCTCCATTTTCACTTTCTGGAAATGGCCCAGCGATGTCCAAAGCTATTCTTTCAAACGGGCTTCCAACATTGTATTGTCTCATAGGAGCTCTCCTTTTTCGGTAAGGCCCGTTACTCGTGGCACAAATAGTACATTTCTTACACCAGTCTTTTACATCGTCGGAACTGTTCATCCAATAAAACCGTTCCTGAATTCGCTGAAGGGTTTTCCTTACACCAAAATGCCCTCCCGATGGACTGTCGTGTAACTGACGAAGTACTTCGGCTATTCTGCTCTTTGGGATCACCAACTATCTTCTTTTCTCTGAACCGTCATCATTTTCCAGGACTCGTTTGAGCAAGCCATCTTCGATGATAAATGAGTCCCACTGGGCCCAATACGTCTTAACTACTGAGCATAGGTTTGATATTTCCTGCCAGGGTGGTCGACGGTTTTCCTCTTTCCATTTTCGGATTTTCTGTATAACTGGATCTCTCTCTTGTTCTTCCCTTATCTTAGTAGGCGTCCAGTCGTCGTTGACAATCGTCGTTCTTAGCACTGCTGCTTCCTTGGATTCCGTTTTGTTGCAGTGGGAACACTCTGCTGGGCATGGCCTTCTGGAAAGAGAATCAGCATTTCTGTGGCTAACTCCGGCTCGGTGCTCAATCTTAAAATCGTATTCTTGGAGTCGTTCGATCCACCTGGCTATCTGACCCTCTGGATTCTTAAACTGCATCAACCACTTAAGGGCGGCATGGTCGGTTCGGATTAAAAACTTCCTTCCATAGAGGTATTGATAGAAGTGCTCTACTGATTTCACTACTGCCAGAAGTTCTCTTCTCGTGACGCAATAATTCCGCTCAGGTTTTGAAAGAACTTTACTAAAATATCCGAGGACTCGTTCCTGTCCTCCTTGAATCTGAGACAGCACTCCTCCAATTCCCACATTACTTGCATCTGTATCTAAGATGAACTCTCCTTCTGGCAGTGGATACCCTAAAATTGGTGCTGTTATTAAATGCTTTTTCAAGGTCTCAAAGGCATTTTGGCAGTCTGTATCCCAGCGGTAATCTCTTGCTTCCTCCGTAAGTCGCGTTAATGGCTTAGCGCTATCTGCAAACTTCTTAATAAACCTCCGGTAGTAAGTACATAGTCCAAGAAAACTTCTCACTTGATGTTTGTCAGTTCGTTTTGGCCATTCCTTAATGGAATCGATTTTCCCCTTATCCACGGCCACTCCATCTTTACTGACTATATGACCCAGATAATTGACTTTACCTTAAAATAGCTGGCACTTCTTGGGGTTTAGCATCAATTGGGCAGCTTTAAGTCGATTAAAAACGTTTTCTAAATTCCTCAAATGATCTTCGAATGTCTCCCCCAAGACGATTATGTCATCTAAATAAACCAGGCATGTTTTCCAAGATAACCCTCTCAACACATTTTCCATAAGCCTCTCAAATGTCGCAGGAGCATTACAGAGTCCAAATGGCATAACGTTGAATTGCCACAATCCAGATCCTGTGGTGAAGGCTGTCTTTTCTTTATCTACTGGGTCCATTTCTACCTGCCAGTATCCAGACTTCAAATCCAAAGTAGAAAACAATTTACTTCCAGCCAATGTGTCCAATGTGTCATCGATCCGAGGCAGAGGATAACTATCTTTCTTGGTAACGTTGTTCAGCAAACGGTAATCCACACAGAACCTCGTCGTTCCGTCTTTCTTCTTAACCAGGACCACCGGTGAGACCCATGGGCTCGTAGAAGGTTCTATCACTCCGTCTTTCTTCATTTCCTGGACAATCGTTTCAGCTTCCTCTCTTTTCGCCTGTGGTAATCGTCGAGCTGTTTGACGAATTGGCTTAGCATTACCAGTATCAATTTTATGCTTAACAACCGTAGTTCTTCCCGTCTTTCCTCCTTTCGGTACGAAAATATCACGATACTGCCGAAGAAATTCCCTTAATTTCCTTTTCTCCATCTGATTTAGAGACTGTCCTGCAACTGCAACCATTTGGTCGAATTTGTCGTTGGAATTATCAGATGTTGTCGCCTGACGGATTATGGATGTCACAGGTACACAAGTTCCTACTTTTGTCTCTTTCTTTATGGTCACTGGGTAGTCGTTGACATTGATAAGTCTCACAGGAATTTCTTTAGCCGAAGTCACCAATTCCTTTCCAATTATGATTCCACGGCCAACCTCATCGTCGTGGTTCCAAGGCTCCATCATAACAGATCTCCCTTCGTCCACAATTCCCTGTAGCCGCGCTACTATGATCGTTTCGCTTCTCGCAGGCACGACTGTATCTTCTTTAATGGCTGCTTGCACAGTGTTGTCATTATGTGGGTGGAGAAATACCTCCTCGTTGCCAACTTTGATTACCTTATTCTTAAAATCCAATTGGAATCCATGCATATTCATTACGTCCATTCCTAATATAACATCCTCTTCGATGTCAGCAACTATAACAGTATGGACAAACTTTTCTGCTCCAATTCCCAATTGTACCTGGATTTCTCCATGAATGTTGGCATTTTCACCTGTAGCGGTCCGAAGTCGCAACCTCGTTGGTGACAGTTTCTTACGGCTGTTTATAACTGTTGGGCGTATAATGGTTCTGGTCGCTCCGGTATCCACCAACAACGTATGCTTTTTACCATTTATGTCTCCATCTACATATACACTATCTTCACGACATTTCAAAGAAGCTATTAGTATAAGAGGGTCTTTGGAAGAGTTCCGGGTCGAAGCTGCCCCCTAAGGTTGACTCGTTCTGGTTTTCCTGATGGTGAGTTTCTTGATTTTATGGTCTTCTTTTTCTTGCATGTCATGCTTTTCATCAAATTAAAGAGCTGGTCAAGTTTATCTTCATCTCCTTCCTCTTTTACAGTCCTAACTTTACTGTAACCGCCAGAGGCCTGCGTAGCTGACTCGTATTCGAGGGCGGCGGATAAAACATCAACCAGCGTCTTGTGACGAGCTAATCGTAGTGTTCTCTGCATTTCATGATCACGAAGACCATCAATAAACGTTTGAACGGCCAATTTTTCCATCATGTCTTCGGGAGCTGTTGGATAAGCATATCGTACTAATCTGGCAATATCTACCTCATATTCTTGAAGAGCCTCATCTTTTTTCTGTCTACGATTTTTAAGCTGCGACTGATATACATGTTCCAAATGTTCGTGGCCATATCGCATATTTAACCTCTTCTTCAGTTGTTCGAAATCATCGGTCTCCTCTACGGCTATGGTCTGAAGCACATCTAAGGCATCTCCTCGAAGAGCTATAGTCAGATTTACAGCCTTTTCTTTTTCAGACCATCCATTTGCTCTTGCGGCTGATTCGAACTGTTTCATGTAGTTGTTCCATGATGATTTTCCGTCGAAAGTTGGGACTTTCACATGGACAGAACCTCCACTTCCTTCAAATTTCGGTCGTGTTTCCAACTTACATTTCGTCTCGTCTTCTTTTGTCTCCACTGTAATTGGATTGTTTCCTCTCTCTGCTGTCCCTGTTTCCTCCAGCTTCTTTTCCATCTCTTTCCGTATCTTTTCTTCGAAGGCCAACATATCGGCAGCAACTTGGTTTTTTAACGAAGATATTCTATCGTCCAGGGCAGACATCTCAGAAGTGACTTTAGAGATTTCCGAAGAGATGTTAGCAGAGACTTTTCTTTCCAGCGAAGAAATCTCGTTAGAAACTTTGTCTTCCAACGAAGCGATGTCGCCGGAAACTTTGTTCTCCAATGATGCGATGTCACCAGAAACTTTCGAAATCGACGAGAGGACAGCATCATGTTTGTCTTCAAATATATAAGTCTCTGGATCTAGTCCTTCTTCTAGTAAAGCGTTCTTTAGTCGTTGGACTAACTCAGCCTTTTTTCCGGTAGAAGCTAATTCTCTGTCTTCGAGATGTCTTCTTACATTAGTCACTGTCAGCTCATAAATCGTCGTCATTTTCACAATTTATTTTATATCCACTTGTAATTTATTTTCGCAATTTATCTTAAGTATTCCACTGTTCTGACACCATTTGTTGTGGATTTATTAAAAGGTTCAATATTTATAACACTTACGGATTTAATTTATTTCTTTATTTATATTAACTTATCTGACAATAATTTATATATATCCGTACGTAACAAATTCGCGAGCGCGTCTTGAGAATTAACTGTTCCTTCCAAATAAAATGTCCTTTATATATGCCATTGCCTTTACGCTAGAATAATCGAACAGCCTTCTCGATTAGCGGCGAAATTATAACGGTAAGGCAAACGGGTATTTTTACATCGGCTCGACCGTTTCTGGAAGGTCCCTTCAGGTAAATTTCTGCCGGCTAATCGAATACTCTCGTAAAATCTAAAACAGAACAGCATTAGTCATAATATTTACGGTTATTTTAGGCCAGGATAATTATCGTAACAGTATGTACACTGCTGAATTAATAGCGATAGTGGAAGCACTAAAATATTTATCTAATATAAATCGTTCAAAGTTTATAATATATAGTGACAGCAAAAGTTCTTTAAGTAAAATTGGTGCCATAAATCCTAAAACAAAAGTAAATTACATTGAATTATACGAGGCGTGTTTTTTAAGTAAGTACCGTTTTGGAATTAAAAAAAGACGTGCAAAGATATGGCAATAATTTTATTTTTACATGAAAGCCTGTACCTTAATCTACTTTTCTACATAATTTCCGTGAATATTGAGGCACTTGCCATAACGTGGCACCAGTTTTTGAATACCCTCCTGATAAAATTCTGCCGCCTGACTTGTTAACCACTGCATCAGAAATGTTTTGACTTCGTTATCGTCTTGAGCCGCTGGGCGCCAGATCAGGGCTGTATGGAGGATGATTGAGAGTTTCCCATTTAAATGATTTGATGAGATCTTTGGTCTGATTAGCCACATGTGGACGGGCATTGTCATGCAGCAAAACGATACCCTTACTCAACTTGCCACGTCTTTTGTTCTGGACTGCACGACGCAGATTTTTCAATGTCTCACAATAAGACGCTGCATTGATTGTCTCATTACGAGGCAGAAACTCCACTAGCAATACCCCTTTTCTGTCCCAAAAAACTGTGCACATGATTTTCCGGGCAGAAATTGTTTCCTTAAACTTCACTCTTTTGGGTGTATATGAATGTCGCCATTCCATGGATTGTTGTTTCGATTCTGGTATGACGTAGGTCACCCACGTTTCGTCACCAGTAACAATTTACTGCCTAAACGTTGGGTTTTTTGCAAATCCGTCAACATTTTTGGAACCCAACGTGAACACAATTTCCGGTAATTCAAGTTCTCGGTAACAATGCGATACAAAACACTACGAGAATACTGAGGAAAGCAGTCGGACAATGATGAAATTGTGAAGCGTCTGTTTTCTCTCAACTTTTCGTTCACTTTCTGCACCTTTGTGCGGCCATCTCTAAATGCTCTCACCCATTTCCTTACCATTTCATCACTCATAATGTTTTGTCCGTCAACGATCTCACGATGAATATCGATCGGTTTTACGCCTTTAGCACTAAGAAATCGTATAACAGCCCGTACTTCACAATCAGCGTGACTCACGATTGTTGGAGGCATCTTAAACACTGGAGTAAACAAGTATACAATGAAGAATCAGACTGTAATGGCGTCAGTGAGTAGACAAGAGATGTAGGTAACCAGCGCTCATGCGCGGAACGCCGACCGTAGCGCTGCGGCGGCGGAATCGCAAAACGGTACTTACTTAAAAAACATGCCTCGTATTTAATAAATAAAATTAAAGAACTGGGCCTGCGTAGCGCAAGCGGTAGGATGCTTGCCTCGCAAGCCGGTGGTCTGGAGTTCGAATCCTACCGCCGGCAAGAACATCTAGACATTTTAAAATGTCTACAGGCCCCAGGTCGACTCAGCCTGAATAAAAATGAGTACCTTGGGTAAAACCAGGGGTAATAATAGACGGTTGAAGCGTAGCACTGGTCATGTTACCTTCCTTGTATACCGTAGGCCCTAGATATAGCAGACTACCCTGCTATACCCCCAAAGCCGCGACAGCGGTATGAAACGGGAGACTATTATATTATTAAATTAAAGAACTTCAGCAACAAGGCGAAATTGTTAAGTTGGCATGGATTAAAAGTCACTGCGGAATAACTGAAAATAAAATAGTAGATGAATTGAAAAAAAAAAAAACGCGGTGACACAAGGAGTATTAACTCATTATCTTTATACGTCTAGAGATATAGAATCAGCCATATTCAAAGAGCTTAAGAACGAATGGAAAGAAAGGTATATTAATGAGAATATAAATACAGGAAATCATTACAAAGCAATCAAAGCAAATCACTTTTGAAGTTAAATGACCGTTTACATATAAGTTCAATTTTGTTTTGATGAATTAAGTGTACCATATCATACTCGATATTGAGATTCAGAAGTTAACATATCTTTGGAGAAGTCTGACGGACTCTGAAAGGTTTTATAGCGGACAATAGATTGATATTATATAAATATAAATTGACTATATTGATTATTATCATTATAGGGCGGTATCATTCCAGAAATTTTAGTAACTTTAGTTGTCTATTATACATGAGATTTTTGTGGGATTCGCTGAAATTCTAGGGAAAGAGAGGAGTAGAATTTGTTGTCGTCTTAGATGAGGTAGAAGTTGAAACATTCGCTTCATGTATTCTATATTTATTGAACGTAGTAGTGATTTACTTGAGGATTTGTAGAGATTTCTACAATAATCAATTTTTGGACGGATAACAGATCGGTATATTTTTATTAGTGTTTCCTCATCGACTCCCCAACTATAACGAGCCAGTGATTTAAGGATTTTTTTATTTGAAGGCAGCTGACCTTAGGTTCTCGAATATGTGGTCTCCAGGAATGTTTTATCGAAAAATAATGCAAAGAAGCTTTATTTGATCTACTATTTGGAGAAAATTTCTATTCAGAAAGATAATTATTCAGAATTATTAGATTTTTGGCTATACCCCAAATTAACTTAACTGCATTATAGTGGCAATGGTAGGACGGAAGTCAAAGAACTTCATGGCCATATTTAAGAGTCATTTGGTCAGTAACAAATTTCTTTTGAATCGACAATACTGGTCTATTATTTATTTGTCTTTTTATCGAAAACCCAAATGTTTCAGCACTCTCCACAAACTTGTTAAACTAATATGACACAGTTTCTTGTCTTTTATTTTTTGTAACACAGCACTAATTGTTACATGTTCTTTGGCTTTATACATTTTATATATAATATTTTAATTGCAAGTTTAATTGACTGGTGCAAATCTACAGTTTTTGGATGTCGACCATTTCTCTTGCTTACTTTATTTATTTCATCCTCACTCATGTTATTAATTCTTCGGAATCTCCTCTCTTAGATACCGCAAGCATCGCATTTGTATTTCTGAACTGCCATAACAGATATCAATGGACCCATATTATTTTTTTTTTAATTGAAATAACTTTTGACTTTCAGAACTAAACGCCGTTCTTCTGGAGATAACACTCTACGTTTCGACTGTATTTTATTTTCTTCCAAATTATTCATTTTACTTTAAAGTACCGCTTCACTACACTACTATAAAAAAATAGGTACTTATATACAACTACTACGCCCTAAAAAGGACGAAGGTTGTACAACAGACGAAACAATCGAACACAAATTATTTAACAGCCAATGCTAAACAAGCATAAATACTGCATTGTATTGCAAACAGAAGTGTAATATGATGACAAGTTTGAATTTGATCTACTTTGTCGATAGCGATATCTTTTTAAATAATATGTTCTTATAAAGGCATAACTTTGATTATTGGGTAAACCTACATTACACGATAGGTACGTCAGAAAAAATTAAAAAAAATTAACATGTAATAAATTGACTGTTTAAATAACTATTCCGTACTCGTACTATTGCAATAAAAAATTTTAAATTAATAAGCGATAACTTGTTGAACAGTTCTGATTGAAACAACAGAGCAGTAAAATGTTATTCATAAAGGTAGTGTAAAATATACCGCCGCTTATCTGGTCCGCTAGTAATAAAGTTACCAGCATTTAATTGCAAAGCGGTCTTATTAGGTGGAAAATACTTTACAATGAAATTTTCTGTCCTTTTTCTTTAAAGAGCACTAGATGGCGCCTATTCATTATTTTAAGTAAGCTTTATCTAACGGGCTAAAAATAGCGAAATACCCATAATACTGTGGCAGGTAGACGAGATGTGAAAATTATGTTTGTATATTATTAGCACATTATTTTATACTTAGATTAAAGTAGACAGTTGCAAAGTATTTATACAGGATGGACGTGCTTATATATTTTATAAAAAGTGTAGATACTACTAGGTTCTCTTACCCATAGAAGGGTAAGAGAACGTGATTATGGTATATACCGTAACCTATATTTTTAGCAGTTTTGCAAAAAAATTAATTACTGTGAAGTAGTAAAATTTCTGACTAACAATATTTGAATCATCAATTTGTAGAAATGTGCCGTAGAGAATTTATGTTTAGTACAAGACAAAAGGTAGCTGCAATAAAGTGGATTGATAATAAACATTTTGAGCAACTGTTTCTCTACACGAGATACAGATTGTGTTAGTCGTAAAAATAAAGATGGCTTCACAACAAATGTGACATACCCTAAAGCTATATGTGTTTATAATCAGATAATAGACGGTGTCGATAAGTTCACGAAAGAATATCACGAAAGATATTCCTTTGGACTAAGATCTGCCAAATGGTGGTTCAGAACTTTCTACTATTTCGTCGATAAGGCTATTGTCAATTCGTCCATACTAATGAAAATAATAATTATGGCTGAGAGTATAGAAGAACTACAAACTTCACTAGATGCAATAAATAGTGAATGCATTCAAATGGGACTTGACATCAACACAGATAAGACCAAATTTATGATAGTATCAAGGAGTTCAATAAATAATGAACAACTAACCCTTGGTGGACAGCAAATAGAGAGAGTGATAAAATATAAATATCTAGGAGCTTAAATCAACACAGAATTAGATCCAGACCAAGAGATTAGGGTATGAATAGAAATTGCAAGAGCATCGTTCTTAAAATTCAAGCAATTGTTCTGTGACAAAAATCTGAATACTGCGCTGAGACTCAGGTTTGTTGAATGTTACGTCTGGTCTTAACTATTGTACGGGGTAGAAATTTGGACGTTAAAAGAGCAAATAGTTAAGAAGCTTGAAGCCTTTGAACTTTGGATATACCGGAGAATGTTGAGAATTTCATGGACTGCCAGGGTCACCAATGAGGAAGTGCTGAGAAGGATGGGTCGGGACAAAAAATTGTCGAGAACAATAAAAGTACGCAAGACTGCATATCTTGCACATACTGAGGAATGATAAATATAGTCTTCTGCACGTCATCATGCAGGGTAGAATCGATGGCAAAAAGGAAATAGGTAGAAAGAGGAAGTCATGGCAGCGAAATATTCGAGACTGGACAAACATGACTGTAGATGAATTATTCCACGTTGCAAAGGACAGAGAAACTTTTAGAAATGTGGTCGCCAACCTCCTTTAATGAGGACGGCATAGGAAGAAGAAGAATGAAGATAAGTAGACGGAAGAAACTCGACCAACTATCATTTCGCGCAAATTTAGCAAGACAGTTGATTTTGGACTTTACTTCATGGAAATCTAGAAATAAATCCGTAATATTTTTAACAAATAAACGTTTAGTTCTAAATAAAGTGAGATTAGCGGAAGCTGGTAGACATACATATATGCCAAACAAGAAGAAATATTACAGGCGGTGTAGGATGTACAGTACTAAGCAAAATGAGAAAAGGACTCGATATATCTGCACCTATTGCAATCTTTCATTATGCACAACATCCTGATTTAAGAAATTTTATGGTCCATGAGATGTACTCGTATTTACTCGTTTATGCATACATATTGTGTCTTTTATAAGTCCTAAATAAAGTAAAATTAGTTTATAATGTTCCTTTTTTTAATTTATATTTTTTTCGTATGGACACCGAGAAGTATTATTTCCACCACCCTAATAAAATAAGGGAAGAGGTAATTTTTTTTGACACTATAAATCATTAGTAGTTTTATAATTGTTAACAAGTCAAAGAGAATTGTTTAAAACTATTTAAGTTGCTCACGTCCATGAAAGGGTTAAAGATAAAAATAAACTACTATCCTAGTTTCATTTTTGGTTTATTTAAAACTATACATCAAGTATAATAACCTTATGTAAAAGATTAGAAATATACGTATAACAAAATATTATCAGCAAAACATTTTATTGGGCGGCGATAACGTTATTGACCAAGATTCTACGAAATATGTCAATATAAGTGTATTAATATATATCTAATAATTTATAAAAACCATATCTCTAGTGTTAACATATTTCGTAGCTGATTATAAAAAATTATTTAAGTTTAGAAATTGACAACCATACACCACCTTCCATTGCCATAATAAATCGTTGGGTTATGTATTTTACAGGAAGTTTGGTTTTTGGGTGTACGTCCACTTGAAAATTATTAATAAATGTGATTAATCCGACTTTGGTTTGCATTAATCCAAGCCGAGCACCTAAAAAAAAAATAAAGAAATATTTTATTAAATAAAGAAAATTGTACAATAATATTTCTTTGATATTGGATTTCAAAGTACATTCGTTCAGCAAATTCCCAACTGTAAACAAACGTACGTGTTGATATTCGCCCTCTTATTCCTAAAGAGGCTATTAAATATAATTTATTGCCTTAAGCCAAACGCATTCTTATTTTACAGATCCAAACTTGTCAGTCTGTTTAAATTCAAATTGTAGCGTGTTGGTTATTAAGTTAATATATTGCGTGTTATATGTAATTGTTAAGTTATTTACTGGTCGTGTTATTTTTTTCAGTTTAGTTTAAGTGTTTAGTAATAAGTTAAGTGTGTAGTGAACTTTAAGTATTCAAAAACAAAGTATTTGTTATTCAAAAATAAAAATAGCTTGCGGTAATCACTTTAATAAAGGTAAAAGAAACCAATATTTTAATTTATTGATGTTTCGATAAGTTTTATTCCTTTTTAGTCCATTTATTCACGGTTTTTGCTGCAAATATTAAAGAACCGCTTGGATTGACATGCAATTTGGCATTTACTTAGCTAACGTCAGAGAAAAAAGTGATATTGTGCCAATGTGTGCTTTTGCCACGGGGGTGAGTTTTACCCTTCGGGTGTGAAAAAACATGCGTTCAAAATAATTTCAGAATTGAATAAACTGACTAAATTCTCAGCAACTTTTATTTTATACAGTTTTTGAACAAAGTCAATACTTATCAAATTATTTGCGAGTGAATATGATTATTTTCAATAAAAAAACCACGTTTTTAGACGGTTTTCCGCAAAAAAGCTCAAAAATTTTTATCGAAAAACATATTTTTAGCAAAAATATAGCTTATAAAAAAGTTAAAAAAATGGTGTACTTATACCTATATGAAGCCTGTAGACTCAGTAAAATCAGAGTTGTAGCTAATGAAAAGTAATTCAAATTTTAAATCGAATAATTTCAACGAGAAATATCAACAAATCAAGCACTTTTCGGGGAAAACTCGCTGTCGGGAAAAGTGCTTGTTTTTTTATTCTTTCACGTTGAAATATTCGATTTGGAATTTGATGAATAAGAACCTATTTTTCATTAGCTACAAATGTCCTTCTGGCTTTATACGTACACTATTTTTTTGCTATTTTATAAGCTATATTTTTGCTAAGAATATTTTTTCGATAAAATACTTACTTTTTGAGTTATTTGCAAAAACTGTCTAAAAACCTTGTTTTTTGTTGTTGAAAAATGAACATATTCCCTCGCAAATAACTCGAAACCTATTGACTCAGTGAAAAAACTCTATAGAATAAAGTTTGCTTAGAATTAGCCAGTTTATCCAATTCCTGACTTATTTTAATTCTGTTTTTTACCCCTGAGAATGGGTGAAACTCAACCCTAGGGCAAAAACACACATTGGCACAATATAACTTTTTTTATTTAACATGTTAGCTATGTATATGCCAAATGTCATATCAATCCTAGCTGTCCTTTGGGGAGGTTTTATCGTGAGTGAATGGAATATTTCTGGACTTGAAAAAGTATACAGAATGTAGAAGTAAAAAATTATGTAGCAGCTAAAAACACTACTTTTAAATTTGCAGATATGAAAAATATTTTTTATGATGCAATAAATAATATTAGTCCAACTACGTGAGAGAAATGTGTGCAACATGTTCAACAAAAAGTCGAGTCCAAAATGTGGAAGTTGGACAATATAATAGAGAACCATATCGAACCCATAGTAATAAATCCAGACGAAGATAGCAGCACATTTAGCTCCTCAGACTCTGAGGAGCTACGAGCTTTAAATGGTATGTTTTTATGCTCTGATAAACTTATGACAATGCAACTTTATTCAAAATGTTCACTTTGTTATGTATAGTTAGTTAATGAATATTTTATTTTACCACATTTTTCTTCCATGGAATTTTGCTCGCAATGATTAAATTTCAAGAAATTTTAAGACTAATAGTTTCAAAAGTAAATATTTTTAAACATCATATATTACACCTCGGTACGACCCTGTTTGGCTTTCACGTGCGTTTGTTTACAGTTGGGAATTTGTAAAATTAATGCAGTTTAATACATGATTGAGAATTAAAGTTGAGATAAATAGTAAATATACTTTACCAGAATCATTATGTAAACTTAAAAAAACTTGATTTAGCGCAAAAATTACATCTTTAGCTGTCGTTAAAGTTCGCATCGTGATAGAAGTTCTCATATTTTTTTTATAAAAGTTGGTAAAAAGTTTTCATTTGACTTGATAAGTTAAATTTCATCCACAATTTATTGAAATACCTAAATTTTGCATTAAAAAGGCGGTCTTAGACGATAGAGTATAGGTGTTACCAGTGTTTATTTTATTCGTTTTTGACATATATTTTTAGAAAGTGCATCGGGAACTAAACACATAAATTATAATTTACTTTGGAAAACATGCTAATTTATTTATAGTTTTTTTTAATAATGCCACAAGGAATAAATATGGAATTTAAAAAATTTCTACTATCCTAATAATAACAGCCAATCAACTTCATTATTAGTTTTCCCTTCATTGTGTAGTAGTGCAGTATTTTTTTTTTTATTTACATTGAACGTGCATCAACAACATATGTGGTTATTAGCGTCGCTGGGTATTACAAATATCTTTTTTTCATTTTTGGATGCAATATTTAAATTATTGATTTTGGTATAATTACGTAGATTTTTACTTACACAGATTTTTAATTACATTGGTTTTTACAAGCCTTATTTGTAAAAATTTATTTTTATATGCAATGATGTTTATATTTGGCCATTGATTTAAGAAAACCTAAAAATTGCGAGTTTTTCTGTTCCTTTCTAGACCCTCACGTAGCATTGTCGGTAGGTTACATTTTTTCCTTTTATTTGAATATGCCTGGCATTCGAATAAGTGTATAAATGAATGGACACAAAATAGAAAAAAAGAATGGAGTAACCACGTAAACAGAATGAAGGAGATCCGTGTCGTTAAAATAGCAAGAGATAAGTCACCAATCGGCAAAAGAAATATCGGACGATCGCGCAAAAGTTGGAGTGATAACCTTCCATAGAGGTATTAATTCGCCAATGAACAAGCAGAATTGCTTATAAAGGGTGAATATGTAGCTTTGGGTACAAAGTGGTAAAAATTAAAGGATAAGGGTTTGGCAAGAGTCGTTAAAAGTAGAGTGCTGGAAGAGCTTAAGAAAAAAAAATACGGTTAATGCCTGGTGGGAACCCAATAGTAGAGTTATGGTGCGACTGCGAGGGAAAGTGCTAGGAAAAACAGCTGGTAAAGGGTCCCCTAGAGACAAAAAAACTTGGTGATAAAACGCCAAGTACAACAGAAGGTAAGAGAGAAGAAAGAGGTCTAAAAGAGAGGAAGATGAGGATATATATACAAGGTAAGCAAAGCGTGCTGTAGCTACCGCTAAGAAAATATCGTCTGCACAGCTGTACGGGGAACTAGGTACGAGGAAACACCTGAGGGGATGAAAAGATTAGACAGCATTGCTAAAGCAAGGGACAAACCATCAAAGAACTTTACCCACGTACGGAAGATTAAGAGTTCGGATAAAAGAGTGTTAATAACCGATGTTAAAATAAAGCAAAGATGGTACAAGTACGTTAAAAAACTAAAATGTCGAACACAAGAGGAAAAACAGAAAATGTGGGATCTCAAATGAGAATGTAATATAATGGATAGTGAGAGATGACGTTGGTGAGCCGTTAAGTAGGATGAAGGATGGAAAGAGGATGGATATAATGAAATACCTGTGGAGGTTTGAAAGGCTCTAGGAGAGGAAGCGATTCATATTTTGTGGCAAAGGATAAAGTATATATGAGGAGATATGAGTATGACTGAAAGCATTTGAGATGTGGCTATATCGGAGAATGCTTAAGATCCCGTGGACCGACCGAGTCACAAATGAGGAGGTCCTCAGAAGAATGAATAAGAACCGCAAGGTACTGACCACCATCAAATCTCGAAAGTTACAATTCTTCGGACATATTATGCGAAATGAATCCAGATATGCTCTCCTTCAAGCCATCCTGCAAGGAGAAATATTTGGAAAACGAGGTCCAGGAAGAAGAAGAACATCTTAGTTAAACCTTGACAGGTCCTGTCCTTGATTCTAACAATGAGTCAATCAAATACAAAAAACTCCCCTTTATTAACGGTCTAACCCAGTCTGTCGTATCCATATTTAAAGATGTTTCCAATATTAATATAGCTAAATACAATACCATAAATAGCAAACAATTTTTTCTAAAATTAAAGACCCAGTACCAACCTTATATAGGAGTAATGTGGTATATGAAATACCGTGTCTAGTATGTAAAAAAAGCTACATTGGCCATACATCGCAGTGGCTAAAACAACGTATTACACAGCATAAAAGTGATTGCCGCTTAGGAAAAAATTCTTGCGCAGTTGTCGAGCACTACAAAAACACCGGTCATCTGTTAGACTACAACAATACTCGTATTTTGGCACAGACTGAAAATTACAAAAGTAGGTTATTTTTGGAGATGTACCACATTAACAAAAATAAACAAACTTTAAATTATAAAACAGACACGGGGCAATTAAGCAACATATATTGCAATATATTAAACAAAATTTAAAACTACACTTACCTTAATGATTAATCATACTAACTAGCCTTAATGATTAATTAAAGAAATACTATTCCTCTAATGTTTTCTTACATTGTTATTTTTTGCATTTTGAAATAATTGTTACTTGTTCCATCTGATGTATTGTTAACGAACGTGCTCAAAGATATTTTAAATTTTAACATGCATTTTATTAAATGTACAGTTTCATCAACAATAATGTTATTTTAGTATTCAATTTTATTTATGTGTATTATCTTTTAATTTCTGTAAGTATTGTAAATCTAAGTGTACGTCAGTGTTTTGAAATGTTTGTTTTTTACAGTTACTCCCGATGAAGCCATCAAATAAATGGCGAAATATTGAGCTTTAGAAAAAACAAAGATTTTTTATTTAATATAGACCACATACCCGATATTTCCAACATATTTATAAATTGTTTTTTGGTCGAAATAATCACGTTAAATATATATATATATATATATATATATATATATATATATATATATATACAAAGAAAGCAGTTTATTAGGGATGCAGTCAGTAGGTTTGGCCCGGATGTTATAGAAACACTCTTTTGACTTTTGGTCAAAAATTTCGGAATTCCTTTATTCCTTCTTCAAGACACTGTAATTAGAAGAAAGTGTAAACATTTACAACATATCTCAAAATGTCATTACAACTTACTAGTCGTTGAGATTATCTGTGTAAAGCTACGACACTCAACATTGAAAACACACATATAAAATATAACATTTAAAATAATGGACAAAAATACATTTTAAAATTTTGTTGAATAGTTAAAATTTTGTTTGTGACATCTTTTAATGGTGTGTCTTGACTGATCCATAGAGAACAGAAAAAAAAAAACAAAAATAGTGTGGTTTAAAAGGTAATTAGGAGTTCTTGTTATTATATTAATGGAAATAATATTAAACCTGTCTTGATAGTATGCAACACGTTTTGTATACAGGTGTATTATGGTGTGTATATGTAAAAGTAAATCTTTATTTTATTTTTGATGTTTTGTCAGCAAGTAACAATAAATGTTGCTCAATTTATCTATGTCTGACTTTTTATTTATACAAGACGTATTAGCTTTTATGAAACACATTTCCAAGAAAACACGTTTAGTATGGTTTTTTTTTCCTTTGCCAAAATACAGGAATCATCGAAATTAAATTCATGATGCACATAACATGCGCTAACTTTAAAACATGAATTTAATTTTGATGATTCCTGTATTTTGGCAAAGGAAAAAAACCATACTAAACGTGTTTTCTTGGAAATGTGTTTCATAAAATCTAATACGTCTTGTATAAATAAAAAGTCAGACATAGATAAATTGAGCAAGATTTATTGTTACTTGCTGACAAAACATCAAAAATAAAATAAAGATTTACTTTTACATATACACACCCTAATACACCTGTATACAAAACGTGTTGCATACTATCAAGACAGGTTTAATATTATTTCCATTAATATAATAACAAGAACTCCTAATTACCTTTTAAACCACACTATTTTTGTTTTGTTTTTTTTTCTGTTCTCTATGGATCAGTCAAGACACACCATTAAAAGATGTCACAAACAAAATTTTAACTATTCAACAAAATTTTAAAATGTATTTTTGTCCATTATTTTAAATGTTATATTTTATATGTGTGTTTTCAATGTTGAGTGTCGTAGCTTTACACAGATAATCTCAACGACTAGTAAGTTGTAATGACATTTTGAGATATGTTGTAAATGTTTACACTTTCTTCTAATTACAGTGTCTTGAAGAAGGAATAAAGGAATTCCGAAAGCTCGACCAAAAGTCAAAAGAGTGTTTCTATAACATCCCGGCCAAACCTACTGACTGCATCCCTAATAAACTGCTTTCTTTGTTTATATCGACAGTCAATAATATCCAGCATTTCTTATATATATATATATATATATATATATATATATATATATATATATATATATATATATATATATATATATATATAACATATATATGTATATATATATATAATTATATTGTCATTATATAATATGAAAATATAATTTTAAGAAAAGAATAATTTTAATATATGTGTAATGGTGCGTTTTCTAAAGTACAGCTTATTCTGTAATCTCACGACTAGTAAGTAATAAAATTATTAATAATTAGAACTACATAATTTTTATATTTATTTGTAATCAACAGATGTCTTGAAAATTGCATATTGATATTTAAATCAACAGTCAACAATACCACCATCTTATATATATATATATATATATATATATATATATATATATATATATATATATATATATATATAATAAACAAAAGGGATATTCAGGACTGTAAAAACTATAGTTTGTGTTTATGCCAGGGAGGAGGACAACGGATGCCTTGTTTGCTTTAAGACAGTAGGTAGAGACATACGACAATAAGTAAAGAAAGAGAGCTAGATTTGGTATTTATAAATCTTGAGAAGGCGTACGGCACAGTTTCTATACAAGAGATATGGAGATGTATGATAGATAAATCGGTTTCTAAGGAGTATGTAAGGCTCTTGAAAGATATGTAGGAGGGAGTGTAGACCAAAGTAAGGACTTTTGTCGGATTGATCGAAAGTTTTTCAGTGACGGTTGGTTTGCATCAAGGCTCTTCACTGAGTGCATACCATTTTTATTTCTTGTTATGGATGTACTGATAGAGAAAGTAAGGAAGAAGGCTCCTTGGTCAATGCTCTTTGCTGATAACATTGTGTTAGTAGAGCCGTAGAGCCAAATACCTTGGCTTCTACATACCGGAAAATGGGACACTAAATCTAAAAATTGTCTACAAGATACACGCTAAATGGTTTACCTGGATCGAAAAATCGTGGATAAAAGGAAAGATATTTAAGAGTATGATGAGACCTGCGTTCGTGTACGACAGTGGAGTGTAGCCTGTAAAGAATACTCAGAAAAAAAAGATGGAGGTAGCTGGAATAAAAATGTTAACTTATGAAAATGGATGTTGGGTAAGACTACAAGGGAGAGGATCAGGAACGACTTAATTAGTGAAAGAGCAAAGATAACTACAGACTCAAAAAAGATTTAATAACAAAGACTGCAATGGTTTGGTCATGTCAGACGTAGAAGTGGAAACTAAGTGAGACATACGATGGAGCTCTTAAAACTTGCTGGAAAAAGAGTTAGAGGTATACCGAGGAGAAGAGGAAAGGCTTGTAAGGCAGAATACTTGAGACAGAAAGATTGAGGTAGAGCAGCAGGTGAATAATGGGAAACCTGTTTTATTTATTAATAATATTCCAATGTAACATTTGAACAAATAACATGGACTTTGTTTGTGTTGGTTCTACGAAAGATTTACTGAATTTTCACTTCAACTTTTTCCGAAAATATTACCTTGTTATACAAAATGTTTAGTAGATTCAATGAAAATTGTGGTTTATCTCCAATAAAAATAGTCTATATGGTTAAATATTCTTAGGCTCAAGTTGGTAACATTTATTTTTTAAGTGTATCGTTTTACTTCTTTTTACTATGTATTAATCGAACTCAACACTTTTGTCGAATTATTCTTCTTAAGATTATTGTAATTCAAATTACCTAAACAATATCGAGGACCATCTCCAAATGCCAAGAATGCTGCTGGATGCCTTTTGGCTTTATTTTCATCTGTAAATCGATCCGGATCAAATTTTTCCGGATCTGGATAAACTTCTGGATCATTCTGAATAGCCAGTATTGGAATAAGAACTTGAACTCCCTTTTTAATCGTTACACCAGTGCCAGGAACGATGTAATCTTTGGTACATTTTCTTATAAGATTTGGAGTAGGTGGATGTTTTCGAAGACTTTCTAAAATATATACATAGAATTAGTATAAAAGTTCTATATTTAATTTTTAATATAACAAATTGATAAAATAGCAAACAAATAAACAATATAACTTCATAGATACCTATGAGGTAATCTATCTATGTAAAAGGCTAGGACTACAACATTACTCACACTGTTTGTCCAGCACGATAACTTCTAACGCCACCTAGGAAAGAAATTTGAAGTACTAATTGACATTTTCGTCATATTTTATTCTTGAAATAATAGGGTTAATTTATTGTTAATTCATTCTACAAATTAATAATTCAAATATTTTTTTTAATTATTTTTTGTGGTGTGGGTAGAATAGTTCATAAGATTACGACGTATGATACATCATTGAAAAGAAGAGGGGTAGCGAATATGATAACATATAAAACACACACATGGTTGCATTGCCAAATAGGCAAAATATCGTATTTCCCTTGGTATTGGTCGTATTGGAGCGTGCGATAAGTAAAATGAAAGAAGAGGATATAACGAATATATTAAGATAGAAAAAATAAACGTATAGTATTTGATATAGTTTGATATTATTGAACGTATAGTAACATAGCGATAGATATCACATGACATTCAAAAACACTGAGAATGTAAATATCATGTGGAGCAAAATTAAAGATTCCCTTATAAAGATACAAAACGAAACTAAAAAAGAAACAAGAAACCGAAAACCTTGGATAACATAAGAACTACTAGAACTTATAGAACTAAGAAGAAAATATAGAAAGAAAAACTCACAAATACAGAGAATAACATAAATTAATAAGGAATAAAATAAAAGAGGCTAAGGAAAACCGAATAATGGAAACATGCACTAAAATGAAGAAATTGCATAAAAAACATGATCATTATAATTTGCATAAAAAGTCAGAGAATTATCTGGAAAATCGCGAACAAACCAATTAATAGACAAAAGCAATAAACCTATTATTAACCCGATTAAAATTAAACAAATATGGACTAAATATATTAAAGATATATTCATGGATACCGGAACGGAACCAACATAAATTGATAGCGAGTAAGCTTCAATAATATTAAAATCTAAAATCCAACACTTATAAATGACTCAAAATCTGGCAGAGCCTCTAGGTCAGATAAAGCTCATATCGAGCAGATTAAACTTATCTATCCTATTTATAAAAATATGGTGAGATACCTACAGAATGGCTATTATAGACCTTTGTTCTGCTACCAAAAATCAAGAATCCCAAACACTGTCACAACTATAGCTTGATCAGCTTAATGTCACAATTTTTGAAAATATTTTTTAATATTATACATGCAGGAATATTTGAAAGTGAGAAGCAGATATAAGTAATAGACAGTCTGGCTTTTGTAATGGCTTCGAAGCAGTAGAAGCTCTTTATAGTTTTACAACTCTTGCTTAAAAATATCGAGACCAACAAAAAGATCTTTTAGTAGCATTTGTAGACTATGAGAAAGCTTTTAACAAAGAAATCTCTATTGGAACCAACAGGCTGTGGTAAGATTAGATGAAAATAGCACGGATGCTCAACAAAATAAGTAGAGGTGTGAGACAAGGCTGTACTTTCACGATCACTATTTAATATATATTTTGAGGTGTTATTTATACAAGCACTTGAAAACTGTAAAAAAGGGATCAAGATAAATTGAGAAAATATAAATAACATTCGTTATTACAAATAATACAGTCATTATCGCTGAAAGTGAGAAAGATCTGCAGACGATACTAAACACAATTTGTGATACTGGTAAACAGTTTGTTTTAACAATAAATATAAAGAAAACTAAAACTATGGTTATCAGTAAGACAAGTAAAATTATTACAAGGATCCGGATAAAAAATGAGAATATTGAACAAGTGGACAAAATGAATTACTTCCAGGAGTCTGCATTACTGAAGATCTAAATCCAAAATCAGAAATTCGATTACGAATAAAGCAATTAAGAGCAGCCTTTTTGAAGATGACGAGATTTCTAAGTAACCGAAGTCTCAATCTGCAAATCCGATACCGTATGGTAAAATGATATATCCACTCTATCCTTCTTTATGGTGCCGAAGCTTGCACTGTTAATGATGAGAAAGCTGCAAGCTTTTAAGATGTGGCTTTTTAGAAGAATTTTGAAAATACCATGGACCAATTATATTACGAAATTGTGTTGCACAAAATAGGAAGGGATAGAGAAATTTTGACCATCAAAGAAAAAGGAGTCCTGATGGACGACAAATGTCCTGGCTAAAATACATTCGCGACTCGACCGGGTTAAACACACAGAAGCTTTTAAGAAAATCAAAAACTAGAGACGAATTTGCAATGGTTATCTTCTGCCTATTTTAAGGGCGCTACAACCCGTTGTGCGTCTTGACCTGCTTAACAATGTTCTTCCATTCTGTCCTGTCCGATACTTTCCTTCACTACTGCATGATATTCATGGTTTTAAGATCTTCCCCTACATAGTCTATTTACTTTTATAGGGCCTTTCTTTTGTCCTATTTCCTTAGAAGGGGTTAGAATATATAAACTTATCTATCTAAACGATATCTGCACTATGCATTCATTTATCCAGCTCGTAGTTCATTTTTATTTTTCACGAACCATCGCTACAATGGATTGGTCCAAATATCTTTCTTAATATTTTGCGCTCAATTATTCTTAACTGATTTTCATCAGAGGTTGAAACGGTCCACATTTCACATCCATATGTAAGCACTAGTCTAGTACTATTTTGTAGATTCTAAGCTTATACTCACGATTCAGCCACTTACTTTTCATTAAGTCTTTGTATACATAAAATCACTTATTACAGCTAAGAATCGGTGCTTGTATTTCTTAACTGACGTTGTTGCTGTTATTTATTATGGAGCCTAGGTAGGGAAAGGTGGAAGCATATTCGTAGGTAGGTTGTCTACCTTCAGATTCTTATGTCGATTCTTCCTTGTGCACTCCATATTATATTTTTTTCCTTTCATTTGTATTTAGACCAAATGCAGCGGCTTTCTGTTTCAAATCTATAGTTTTTTCATTTTATTTCCTTCTATTGCGGCTTATTATGGCAAAACATTTACCATATACGTTCATATTTAGTTTTTTGATAATAGCTGCAAAAGTTAGATTAAAAAGTGTTGCCTTGCCTAACTCCATTTTCAATATCAAATGCCTTAGTAATATTTCAATATATTCTGACCATGGCTTTTGAGTTCTTCAAAGGTATTTAACTAACTTTTTCGGTATTCCTAACATGGATAGTTGTAATGGTTATAGCCAACTTTAACAAGTCGAGAGTACACACTTATTTATACATTATACATTATTTATACATAGTATCATTTTGCATTTTAGTGCTTTAAATAGAACCTAAAGATATTGATACGTAAGTTAAACAAATATATCTAATGAGGTAACTGATTACCATGCGTGAGAAGTAGGACCACACCTACATTTGAACCATAATTAATTCTGTGATGGGAAACATGAAAAAGTGAATTTTAAAGCAGTGAACGGAAAGGAATATGCCAAACAAATTAGCTAAAGCAATTTAGGATATTCGATTATTAAGTTTAAAAATAATGATCAAGTCAAAGTTAACTCCACTGGTTAGAAAAAAGTCTAGATTCAAGAAATTGATCACATCAGAATAAGAATATGGTCTACGCAGTTTAAAAGAACAGTATTTTAGAAATCTTTGAACTTTCTCTAACTTTTTGATACATGCTTGAGTAAATGACAAACAAAACAGAGTTGAATTTTCAACTTGAGAGCAGATAATGTAAGTTTTTAGAGATACAATCCCACAAAAATCTCTGTTATGTCTTTTAATGAATCCAAGCCATTTCATAGCTTTGTTGCATATAAGATCTATTTGCAAATTAAAAGACAAATTTCTTTAAAAAACCATACTTAGATCTGCAACATTATTGACTCTCCTGGTTAAACTATTCTCTGAATTATAATTAAATACCATAGACTCAAGAGATCTATAAAACTGGATCACCCGATATTTAAATATATATTATATAATATAAATAATGATATAAAGACGATTTTCTTCTAAAAATTATTCAACTTCTTCATAATAATCCTACATTTTTTGATTGTAATTAGAAAAACAAAAAAATATATAGTCCGTCTAGAAAGTATCCGAAATATTTTTCCTAATTTTAATAGATTTTTTTTTTGTAACATTTTAAGACAAAAGTAATGCATCAAGTAGGTTGTGCCGATAGTAGATTATGGACAAAATCGCATGACAACACCATCTGTCAAATATTGTTGTTTGTAAACAGACTTAAGATTTGTGAAATCATGTCGCAAGTAGAAAAAAGAAAAGTGGTGGAATATTTATATAGAAAGAGTGTCCGAAACGTTAAAAAGTTAGTGCAATTGACTGAACTTGGAAAAAGTGCAGTGTATGAGACAATAAAGAGGATAAAAAATAGCATAGATATGAGACATAGACCAGTTTCGGGTAGACCGCGTAAGATTCGCGGAAACAATTTAAATGCTTTAGTGGCTTTAGGACGATAAAATCCGCGCCTAGGGTTTCGAAAAATAGCGAACAGATTTGGAAATCAACAAAGAATAAAAGTGTGCCCAGAAACTGTCTGCATGGCACTGAAAAGGCTACATATGCAAATCATCTAAAAGTCTTATCAAGAGAAAATGTTACCTTTCAAATTTCCAAATCTCCCACTAAAATAATGGTTTGGGGAGCAATATCTCAGCGTGGTGCTACACCTCTCTGTATAGTTAATGGTACTGTTGATAGTGCGAAATATTGTGACATCCTAAATGGTTTTTTTTAAACGGCTCATGTTTTATATCCAGAGGGGTGGCGTTTTCAACAAAATAATGCAAGATGCCATACTTCTGCGTATACTCAAGCTTGGATGCAAGAACACGAATTGGCAACAATTCCGTGGCCAGTAGCATCTCGAGATCTTAGCCCCATTGAAAACATATGGGGACTGATGAAGATTGAAGTCGAGCGAGCAGCGCCACGAGATAAAGGAGGTTTGATTTGGTTAGTTTTACATGCCTGGAACACCATTACCGAAAATTATGGCCTTGACCTAGTGTAGGGTGTACCTGGACGTTTAGTTAAGTGTGTAGATTTAAATGGAGGTTGTATAAATAAATAAGATGAATTATTTGTTAAAATTTTGTATTTTAAGTGATAAAAATAAATACCGTAAAATTTTAATTCTGCTTTTTTTTTCCGGATACTTTCTAGACGGACTATATATTGGAAGTGAATTGGAAAAAATTATTATTCAAACATAAACAAGCAAAGTTAGGTTAGAATCGACGTGTGAGATTGTCCGATACTGATTACTGGATTACCGCAAGGCCGAGATAATCAACCAAAAAAGAAGATATATTTGGTGACATTTCTAGTAACTTTCTTGGATGTGAATTTGTCTTTTTTGTTTACTCCTAGTTAAAAATCAAACCATAGTGGAAAATCTTTGCTTATTATCTTTTATATTTATTTGACCGTATCTGTATAACTAGTATATAATTATTAGAAAATAGAGAGACTTACCATAAATCACTTGTTCCAAATACTTCATTTCCATTATTGCATCGTAAGTCAATTCATTATTGTGCTTATTCAACACCCTTTTAATTTCGTCTCTAAGTTTATTCTGAATATCTTTGTTTCTAGCTAACTCCAACAAAGCAAAACTCATAGTTGTTGACGACGTTTCAAAACCAGCAACAAAAAATAGCAAACACTGGGCTGCTAATTCATTGAAAGTTATAAAATCAGTGCCATCTTTCTCACCCTCTTGTTTAAATATAAACTGGTCGTCGGCAACTTTTCCACGATTTTTCAATTGCAACAGCAAGTGCATAAAGTCCTTTCGGCTAATCTTATTTTTTTCTCTGTAATCAATAGTTTTTTGTACAACGTTTAGAAAAAAAGTATTAACATCTTTGGGAAATATTTTTAAATTAAAAAAATTTATAACTTTCAACGGTAGTATAAACATAAACATAAGTGTGTCCTTAAAACGTTCAATAGGAGTTAAATCAAATAACTTGCGTCCTTTATGCCTAAATTCTTCGTTTGGATTTTTAAGAGAATTACATTCTAATCCAAATGCAACTGATGCTATGACATCTGTTGTAAATCTGGCTAATAAGTCTCTTATATCTAATACATCATTAAATCTAGCATGATCTTCTAATACTCCATATAATTCTTTAGATGTAGAGCAAAGTGTTTGAAACATCATTTTAATTTTTCCTAAAAATGTAAAATTAATTAATAAGCTATACTTTTTGTGGTTTGTATCTTAATGGTCTCAAGATAGCCGGCTTTTATATAATCCGGTCAACATAAACATCAAAATAGTTGGCAAAATAACAAAAATTGCCGGAGAGCCAAATTTTGGTGGAGAGCTAGAGTTTACCATAACAAATAAAGTTTTAACAGTACCCATCGATCCCATGTGTGCAACAAAAGTTATTCGGGGTCAAATGTCAAAATTTGAGATTTTTTTGGATTTTTCTCGAAAACGGTAAGTTTTATCAAAACCTCAAATTTTTTTCCTAAGAGGTACCATTCTTGAGTTATCGCGAGTTTAAAAGTTACTTTATACATTATATACACATAATAATATAAGCCACGTATATACAAATGTGGCACTTAAGACAAGTATAAATGCATATTTGTGTCTCTTTTAATATATTATACTATTCTGAAACTATTTCGTCTTAAGATAATCAGTCCCAAACTAAATTTCCTCTATCCACGTGGAATTAAAAAACATTTGGCTATACCATTGTTTAAAAAGAACAGATTGTCTATTGTAAGCAATGGCTACAGTATTGTCCGTAGGTCTTGTTCATATTATCTGTTTTGTTTAGTGCTAAACGTTCAGTTCAAGTGAATATAAGTACTTATTACAAGTGTCTACCATTTAGTACCGTTACCGTTATTTGTACAATTTTATAGTTTTAAAAATGTCTCAGTTTTGCTTTATTTGCAATAAACTTTTAAGTGAAACTAAAAGAGTTGTGATTGATCGTAGAATGCCAAATTTAATCGAGGCTAGTGTCGCGAGAGGTGATGAGTTTATTGAGTATTTAAGAAGCCAATGAAGAAACTGAGAAAAAGAAAGCACAGCATCTTCGAAAAATAATTCGTAACGTGACTACACTAAAATTCAAAGAATCCCTGTTGAAATTAGCTAAAGATCGTTCTGATGATGTTTCGAAGGCTGTTCTTGAACGTATTAATTTTGAGTATGATTTAGTCGCTGCTGATGCAAAATACCATGACAGTTGCTACAAATCTTTATTAAACCTAATACTGGTCGTAAAATTGGCAGTCCACAAGATGAAACTGTAAACTCTGCGATGGAGTAAATGTTTCAATTCATAGAAACGAGTGATGATTGCCAGTTTTCGTTGGATGAATTAAGGAATTTTTGTCAAGATGTAGTTTTAGATGACAGAACTATAAAAATACGATTGAAATTGAAGTATGGTAGTAGAATTATTATTACAGAAAAGCCTGGAAAAAGCCTTGGATGAAAAAGACAAGCGGTTAAAAACTTTGAAAGCCGCAGCAGCAATTGTTCGTGAAGATATTCAATCTTGTGTTTTTGATAATACTATGTATTCCCCATCAGATAGAATGTTCGAGGATATAAATAACGATATTTCCGAATTATTGTAATACTTTTTGGAACAAGTCATTTTAAAAAACAACTGTTATAATTTAGATAATTTAAAATTAGTTTGTACGAATATTAGCCACTGCATCATGACAGCTGTTCGGCCTAGAACGTTTAAATCTAAACTACAGCTGGGTCTTTCAGTTTTTTTTCACCGGCGGTTTGCTTCGAAACGTCTCATACAAATATTTTCGTCTCTTGGTTTATGCGCCTCTTACAGTAAAACAATGAACTATGAAGCAGCAGCAGTTTTCAGTCATCCACCTCATATTTTACCACCAGAAACAGGCACATTCATCCAATATGTTGCAGACAATGCTGACATTAATGTAAATACTTTGGACGGCAATGGAACGCTTCATATAATGGGTAGTATTCAAATTGTGACTCCCAAAAATTCAGTATTATAAGAAGAGTCAATGCCACGAGTAACTGAAGTTCTTTCGGCAAAAGATTTTGCAGCAGGTTTTGCATACAGGTCTATCAAAACTCTGCTGTGGTTGGGTACAGCAAAATAAATGTGCGAAATTTTGATTATGAAAGTGAATCTAAAGTTTTTTTTTGAAAAAAGTTAATTTTTCTCTACCTGATTGGACTGGTTACATTGAATGCGTGACGAGTAATAATATAGATTTTTTTAAGTGAAAAATTACATTTTTGCCATTTGTTCATCAACCAGCAAGTAATTACAATACAATACACACAACTTTACTTTGTTCTTTCGTTATAACTACAAAGTATGTATAATTAACAAAAAGAGAAATCAAACGATTTCTACTTAGCGAAACCGAATTCTGCTGCACTTTATCAAAACAAAAATCTAATACCGTCATTCTGTATGTATAATTACTTTTGATCAACCTCTGTATGCGAAAGCTTTCGAGATTGTATCTGCTGCCCCTGGACCTGAAGGATCTGAAGTATCGAATATAATAATAAGACTAGGAGGATTTTATTTGCCTATTTCATTTTTTGGAGCGATCGGTTATATTATGCAAGGAAGTGGTTTAAATTAAGTACTCGCTGAAGTTTATGCGCCAAAATCTTTAGAGAAAATACTTAATGGCCATGCTTACGCGAGAGCAGTTCGATCTCATACAATACTTCAACTCACTTTAGCATTAAGAATATTACAAGAACTCGATATGGATGATGAAATGGATGCAAATTTTATTATTACCGCTAAAAATATTTTAAATAACATTCTTTCATAATTGAAGAAGATGATAAAATATATGGAAAATTACTTGATCAGTTTAATAACAAATTAATTGAATATCAGAAACGAGGGCCAACACAATTATGGGTAAAATACTTTCGGATGGTTTCCATTACAAAGCAGTTTATACGAGCAGAACGTATGGGAGATTGGCAAGCACATTTGAACTGCGGTTAAGAAATGCTGCCTTATTTTCATGCATCTGGACATTTATCTTATGCTAAGTATGCGCATTTGTACTTACAAGACATGCTTCAATTGAACGAGGTAATGGATTCTAGATTTTTTACTGTTCGACGTTCTGAAACTTTGTTGTGGAACTTCAACAGATGTTAAATTAAATAAATGGGTTTAGGGAATGCATGTAATGTATACTGTGTGTGAGGGGTTGCAAGTTCTTGCTAATGTTCGAATAGACACAACAAATCAGCATGTAGATACAAGTGACTCGCGGCTCAAAAAAGATGCTAAAGATATTAAAAAACTTCTACACTAGTTTTCATCACATGATCCTATTTCTATAATTAATAAAATCATGTCTATTGCCTCTGTAGTTGTTGATGATGATAAGCTTAATTGCCATAAAGCTCGTGAGGTTGAGATTACTTCAATGTCTAAAATGACAGGTGAAACATTTAATAATATAAAATTAAAATGCTCTTAAAAAGTACTCTCTCTTTTAGCTGCGAGTAGCACCGTGAAAGTGCACAAAGAAGAAGTAGCTATAGATCCTGTATTATTATTTTAACGCATAAGTATCACTGAAGCTTTTGAGAATGAGATTCAAAAATTTTTTGAGTATGAATTAGTACCTTACCCCTTATCACTTTTCGATGCAGCTGAAATGCGTAAAACAACAAGGTTAGCAATTTATGATTCCTTTGAATCAGTCAATACTAAGGTTGATCGTAGAAACGCTACTTACACTATTGATGGAGGGTACCTACTACATCACGTTGTGTGGGATCGAGAAGAAACCTTTAGCGTTATTTTGATAAATATATTCAGTATCTACATAGACGTTATGGGCTTATAGTGACAGTGGTATTTGACGGCTACAGTGACTCGACAAAGAATATTAAAGCTGCATGAAATGCAATAAATACTTTGATGAAAATACAACAGTTCCAGCAAATCAACAACAATTTTTCGCTAACATTAATAATAAATCTCGTTTTATTTCCATGCTAACTGAAAAATTAACAGCTGCGAATATTGAAGTGAAACAAATCAAAAATGACGCAGATGTCCTTATAACTGAGACAGCAATTAAAAAATTCAAGGCAACAAACACAACAATTGTAGTTGGTGAAGATGTTGATTTGTTAGTACTGCTTACTGCAAGGACTTCAGTAGATAAAGTTATTTATTTTCTGAAACCAGGAAGGGCTCAACACCGAACAGAGATATATTCTTCGAAAAGTTTATCGGCTGCTCCCAAATGCCAAAAGTATATTTTATTTTTACATACGATAACCGGCTGCGACAATACGTCAGAAATGTACAGAAAAGGCAAAACGTCAGTACTTAAATTATTCGAAAAAAAAAAGATTTGACAGACTGCTGTAAAGTTTTTACAGAACTTGATTCCACACCGCAAACAATAATTACGGAAGGAATTCGTTTTCTTCTTGCGATTTATGTAGCTCCAAAAAAATCAGTTGTAACACTTTTTATAACAGTTTAACACTATTTTACTTTTGTAAAAAATACGCGAAACAAGAAACAAGTACAACTATCATGTCTTCCTCCAACACCAGCATCTGCTTTTTAACATTTGTATTGAGTATATTATCAAGTTCAAACATGGCTAGGCAATGAACTGAATCCAGAAGACTGGGGTTGGAAATTAATAGATAATACTCTAGAACCGATTAAAACCTTACTCTCACCTGCCCCAGAAAAACTCCTTAACCCTATTTTTTGCAATTCCAAAAAATGTTGTAGTGCCAAATGTGTATGTAAAAAAGTCGGGTTGCTGTGTTCTCTATCGTGTACCAACAGCCAAGGTCAGTCTCAGGGCCGCCGCTAAGGTATTGGCTGCCCGTGTGCAACTTAATATTTGCCGCCCCCCTTCCAACACTTTAGACATACATACTATTATTTAAAGAAATATGCAGAAGATGCACAATATAACAATAATAATTTGTAAATAGATAAATACTTACTTGAACATTTAGACTAATCTCCATGATCCAACGTCCATGTATTATCCTAACGTATATCCTAATATCCCATCCTAATATCCTAATTTAAACGTCCGCGTCCATTTAATTAAAATAAACCGTGAATAGAAACATAAATACAAAAAAAAAACTAAAAACGAACTTTTCGGGCTTTCGTCTCGGAAAACTTTTTGACAATATCTTTAATGTGCAATGTCGCACACACTTCATGTTCTCTAGATAACATTACTAAAGCAAAAAGTCTATCTTGCTTCATTGAGGATCGCAAATAGTTTTTAATAATCTTAAGTTTTAAAAATGACCGCTCACCTGTAGCTATAGTAACAGGTCGAGTTAGGAATATACGTACTGTTATAGTTAGGTTGGGAAATGTTGATACAAGATTATTTTCGCAAATATATTCAAGAATATCACTAGGACTTTTTTCTGCGGAAAAAAATGGTTGAATAGCTTTAATTTCTTCATATAAATCGGTTGCATTAATGTTAGTCTCTGAGCTGTTTATGTCTGTAAGGGCTTCATTCACTTTCTCACAATTGGTTTTAAGTTCATCATCGTTTTTAACTTTAATTATGCCATATATTACACTAAAAATGTCTGTGTGCTGTTGAAGTAATTGGAACCGTTCTTCAATTGCTGTTATGGCAGCATTTAAAATCTTAAAATAAAAATTTATTTTAAATGACAATTCCGGAGATAAAATAGGTTCATCAGCTCCTTCATACTCAAAATGCACTTTTCTTCTTCTAATTCGTTCGGTAGAGGAGCTAGGGAAATCTTCTTCTATGTTAGCTTTTGTAGATATATCTCTGGATTCGATTACAAAATTTTGAAAATGTTTATCAAAACGTTTGGTTATGAAATAATTTTTTAAATTATCAAGTGCATCAAGTGAAGATTTTATGTCAAATTTTGGACTTTGAAGGATTTTGCTAACCACGCTTTTTATTTAAAATACCTTGCCACACTAAAACAGAATACATGAATTTGACTTTCCAAATTTTATTTTTGAGGGATTTTGCTAAAGTCCTAGTATTCATATCCCTTGTGTTGCCATTTTGCAATTCTTCTAAAGCATCATATATTTCACTAATCTGGGTTTTTAATGGTGCGATTGCATCGATCCGACTCTCCCATCGCGTGTCCGACAATGCTTTTAATATCAACTTTGGAAGGTGCTTTAATAAAATGTTCCATCTAATATTGGAAGAACAAAAAAATACATATAGTTCCTGTACAGTATAAAAAATTCCACTGAGTCAAAACTTATTTTTACTGCATCATTCATTACCAGATTGAAACTATGCGCAGAGGGAATAAAAAATGCTAGAGGGTATTTGTCTAAGATTTTCTTCTGCAATCCAATGTGTTTACCACGCATATTGGCTCCATTATCGTAACCCTGTCCGCGCAAATTATTAATATTTATATTTAATTCATTTAAATTATTTTCTATAAATTCAAACAGACCTTGTCCAGCTACGACAGTTACAGGAGAAAAGCCCAAGAAGTATTCAAATATCTGAACTGGTGTTGAAGTTGAAACACATCTTACTACAATTGTTATTTGTTCTACGTGCGTTATATCTGGGGTACAATCTAATATGATAGAAAAATATTTAGATTCTCGAATTTGTTTTAGGATAACGTCCTGAACAGAGTTTGCCAATAAAACAATCAATTCATTTTGATGTTGTCATCCTAAATAATGTGGTATATTTGTACTCTTGGATTCCACATGACGAAGATGCTCTGATAATAGAGCGTCAAACTTAGAAATCATTTCAACTAAATGCAAATAATTTCCATTATTTGGTTCAAATAACTTATTGGATGATCCTCTAAAAGCTAAACATTGTTTAGATAAAAATTTAATTTAATAAAGAATTTAACAAAATAAATACAAAAACACTTCAAATAAGTTGTCCAAATAATGTTTCTCCAAATAATATGTAGCCGTAACGCGTATACGAATAAAATTGCTCTGATCTCGACGTTACTTCGAAATACAGTACCTACTGTGCAACAGAAACGGGTACACTACTATATTTTACAAACAAAATCGTTTATCAAAAGAGTGTCTAAATTCATCGAATTCTCAACTAAGACTGAACATAAGACATAATAACCCATCTATAAACATAACCATAGGAACAATATTAAAACAGAAACTTTACAACCACTTGCCTAAATTCTTGTAAAGTATCTACGTGTAAAATCCCAGATAACTGAAGTCCGAAAGTCGCCAGTCGCTTTGAATTAAAAAGTATTCCCGAAACTGCTTTATGACTGTACCTCCAAAAGGGCGGCAGTTCATACAGTAAATAATATTTTCTGACATTTTTTTAGATTAGGATAAAAAAGAAGAATACATTATAAATGAAACGCATTTGAGTATTATCACGTACTGAATAATTATTATTGTTTGGAATATTAGAGTTCACAGAATAATCTGAATCATTACTATTTAATTATTTGAATTTATTTTAGTTTTAAAAAAGTATTATCATCAGTGGACTGCTTTCGGCCGCCCATATTGTTGGCCTCCCGTGTACGATGCACACTTGGCACACATGGTAGCGGCGGCCCTGGTCAGTCTTGCTAAATGTCCAGTTTAGTACAGCAGAGGAGGACTCCTGTGATTTTCATAAAGAGACCAATGACTCAGTCACATTTAAATAATTTTTGAACATCCAGCAAGAGGAAGAGGAAGAAGATGAAATCGAAGAAGACTTGACTGTTGAAGTAGACTTTCAAGAATATAAATTTGATTAAAATATCTAAAGAAATCAAAACAATAGTTAACCAAATAATCAATAGCAATATCAATAATCAATATCAATAATAAGGTAATATCTAGAACATGACCGGTATTATTGTTTCTTTAAATTCTCTTAAAATTGTCAAAGCAGTTAGTGGAGTAGGCCTACAGGGGAAATCACGATAAAAAAAAACATGCCGAGTACACTACCCTACAGGTGGTAAGGTACTTAAGGTGGTAATTTTTTTTATTTCAAATGTCTATATAGGCCGGGTTAATAATAATTATTGTGTTTATACGTTTTAAACGACACTTCACCAAATATGTATTACATCACCGGCTATCTCTGAGTATTGCCAGAATAAAAACTATATTAATATGAATATTTTATATGGTCTTAAGTGTTTTGTTTATTTAAATAACTAAAAGCATACTTGAAGTGATATAAAAGCTATGTTTTTATTGAATTTAATTCAATTGAAATGTGAAATCTAAGAATACATATTATATTAATACAAAATAATATAATAATACATTTTATACAATGTACTGCCTTCTCTAGCTCTAGTTACATCATAATTATATGTGCACTTTTTAAACATAAATTTGAATGTACAGGGTGATCCACGCAAGTCTGGCATAGTCCATAATCTGTATTTTAAATCTGTGGCTGAGTTTTTTTTTACCAAATATTGTTGATTTATTTCTTCACCCCTACAAGAGTAAACAACAGATCTCGTCTTTTTTAAGACGAGATCCAAACAAAGAGCGTTCGGACTAACATTGCGCCATATTGCGCAATATTGTGCAATATTAGATTACAACTAGTAACTATATAAATTCCACATAGTTACTAGTTCCGATACGACAAAACACATTTCATAATGTGAGTTTTTATGTAGTTAGTACATAGTTATTTAAGAATTATATTTGTATATCCCATTTGAGAGAACAAAGGTCTTTTTAAATGGCTGTACAGGTGCTTTGTAAATACTTACAATGTTTTTGGTCTAATTCCCTTTATAAGATCTTAAATTTTCATATTTTTTAAAAACTATAATAATTTTTAGTTGTTTGCATACAAATAATTGATGCAGAGCGAAGTACCGTTACCAACCATTTATATTAGGCAATGTCCCCAACTTATGCCGCGCAGTATTTACACTAATGTCCAAAATTAACGCACCACTTTAAATGTACCATAAGTTTGAAGTTATTTTTTTTTTTTTCTAAATGGATGATTGGATTTTATTGATTTTTTTTTCATATATCTTTCTAATAAATCACTATATTAATGCTTTCTGGAAAATATCAACGGTTTACACATTTACACATAAGTAACTGTTTCCATTAATGAATAAAATTCAATAAAATAACGAACGTTGTGTCTTGAACGTATTTTTGGTTTTTGATAATAGAGATATCGAGATTATTTTTTTTATAAAAGTGTTGAGAAAGAATAAAGCTTTTTTTTAATGGCCTTGGCATAGCCAATTGACCAGACTATTTTGTAATTTGTATTCACGGAACAACAGAGTTCGAGTTAGTATTAAATGTAAGTTAACTTAGTTGACTTGTTTTGACTGTTCTTTTTTTGTTTGTTTGTGATTTTTTTTTAATTTTTATTTTAATTTTTATTTTTTTCTTTGTTTTTATTTTTTTTTATTTCCTTATATTACTTTTTTGATATTGTATATAATATGTATATATATTTTTTATTTTGTTTTACATATTTTTTTTTATTTATTTATTTTTTTTTCGTATTAAAAGGTTTATTACATGATTGGTGTGTTCGCAAATTGCTTTTTTGATAAAGTTTCATCTTATTTCTATGGTTAGTACATTATATTGTTTAAAATTTATATTTACAATTTCTTATTAACTAATAAATACAATTAAGGATGACAATTAATACATTTCACAGGGTGTTATTTTTACACCCCGTATGTAGGAAAAACGTTAACGTTTCTCAAAAAACAATAATATGGTAATTCATTAAAAATATACCTACAATGTGAAAAAAATCATCGAAATTCAATTAAGGGTTCAGAAGAAATATAGTTTCAAAATTATGGTCTTTTTAAGGTGGTGCCTTAATTTTGGACACTAGTATTTATAATATATATATATATATATATATATATATATATATATATATATATATATATATATATATATATATATATATATATATATATATAAACTAAAACTAAAAGGAAAATAAGGAAGGATATGTAATTCTAAAATCTTCAAGTAATATGTAAGGGCATGTTCAGTCTTAACAGGGTACGTCTCAATAACTAATAAGAGAGGTCATGTGGACATATAGACCAGGTGTGAAAAGGGTAGAAATTTAACACCCGTGAATAAACTAAGAAGATGGCATAGGGCTGCAGGTATGCCATTGCTGTAGATTTGTATATTGAACATAAGTCACACACAGTGATAAACTGAAAAATACACAAGAATACTTACAGTATTTGGATTACAAGATTTGGACTGCGACTACTTTGCTCCCCAGTCTCGAGGTAAAACACCATCGCACACGGGATGCATCGCACGGGGAAAATATTGTTGTTGTTTTAAGCGATGATCTAGATAAATGGCGAATTTTGGTTTCAAGTTTTTAACCCCTAGAAAGCATCCCTTTATGCGAAAAAATAACTTGGAAAGCCTATTTATGGATTAAAATATTTTAATTTTCCCTTTAGATAACTAAAAGCTCATTCCTCGCTTATAAAACGATATTTATTTAGTTTAAACTCTTCAGCTCATATAAATTACCTGCAAAGATGACTGGAACGTTAAAAATAGTTTTAAATAGTGTCGTTGTACACTAGACCAGGGGGACAACGGCTTAACGTGCTGTCGTTGAAATGTCATTGTCGTTGCCGAGATATTTATCTACAAAACTATTACACTGGTTGGCCAACGTTGGCCCCAACAGCGTTCGTCCAATGTGTGTATCGACAAAACTGTGTTGGAGCCAATTTTGCGCCAATACTGGTGTTGACGTTGGGTTGAGTCACTTCCGTTGTGTTGTTTAGGATTAAGACTCCGATACACGTCGGTAATCTATCAGAACGGGATTTATGCTCAAAAGGCTATTTCTTACTTTAATAAACAATATACATATCTGTTTTTTCAGGACCTTTCACACACCCAAAAAAATGTACTTATCTAAATATTTTACAAAATTATATATGTACTTTTAATTTTGAAATATAGATCATTTTGTCCTAATAGACTACCGTCGTGTGGTCATGCAACTTTTAAAATTTGTACTTCCATATATTGGCTGTTGAATAAAGTGTCGTTTGATGTAGAATATAGTAAATATAGAAGGCTCAGAAATTTGGGAATTGAGTTAATAAAAGAATAAATGAACTTTAGAGCTTTTGCGTCAGGTTTACACTTACATATTTAGTCTGTAGTTGCCAAATACGGCATCTCTAAAGATCTAGTAGCTTTAAGTAGCGCTGTAGAAAAATGCTGTAAAATTTGCCTTTTTTGTAGCAAAATATAATTATATGCACCCACTATGACGACAGTCGCAGGCGCTGCAATTTCCATGTCGAACATGTTGACGTTGGCTCTAGAGAGAACAGATTGATATCGCTCCAATACTTAACACAATGTGTGGATGCCTTACCGAACTTGGGAACACAATTGACACAACGTTGGATCCCATGTGCAAAGCCGGCCTTATGCGTACTATAGATATGTGAGAGTTTCAAAATACGTTTTTTCACGTTCTAAAATTATCTCCCAAAAATATCATTGGGTTTTGTTCAATAAGTCAGTTAATTTTTAAGTTTTGATATATGTCTATATATCCATTTGAATGGTAAATTCAAGGGCTACAAGATAAGATTCTATAGAAAGCCAAACTATCTCCAGGTTTGGAAAAATTAGGATTTGAACCACACGAAACTGGGGGTAGCAGCAAAACAAATAATTTTGATTCTGGTGGATCTAAGGTTAACATATGCTGCCCTTTTTTCCTTAATATATTTTCCTGTTTAATTTTTAAGAGCTGTAACTTACTCAGTTTAGATGCAAATGATGTTTTGTAGTACTCATTCTAAAGATCTCATCATGGACTATAAAAAACTCACCCTAACCATTATCACCCCCGAAAAATCAACCCTTTCCTTATAATCTAACGTTAAATGCATTTATTCAAATATTTGCAAAAAAAGCCCACTTTCACCCACCATATCTCACTTGTATTGAAACTAGAATATTTTGTAAAAAATAAACCGCATTTTTTTTATAAACTTGATGTTTGTTCTGTATACTTTTTGCATCACGTGCAAAAACCGTGACTTTTTTCATTTAAAATTCACTGTTTTTAGCCATAAATAGCTCAAACAGTATTGACTCTGAAAAAACTCTATAGAACCACACCTGGTTATAATTGAATACTCTTTGATCCCTCTACCAATTATTTTGAGCAAAATAATTTCCACCCACTAGAGGTGGTGGCAATCACCCATGGGGCGAAAGCACACATCGGTGTTAAATAGCTTTTGTTGTTTGAGCACTTTTTCATCAACTCATCAAATGTTAAGTGAATCGGTTCAGTCCGACAAAATTGGAAGGTGTATAGCCCAAATGACTGGAGTATGAGGCAACAACAAAGAGACTGGGTGCATTCAAGATATACTTATATTCCTAAAATATAGTGGATCGACTAAATGTTAAACACATGTGTAAGTATTTTAAAACGTTAATAAAGGAAAAGAAATAATGTACAAAATAAAACCTAGAAATTAGAATATTTTTGCACTAAATAAAATTATTTTACCATTAGCTTAATAATAAAACTCTAAGAAGAACAAGAGGAAAGTAGATTAAAATAATTTAAAAAATTACCTTACCAGATGTAAATGTAGGTGACAATTTGGCTCTAAGTTTTTTCCATTTATCATCCTCCAAAGCAAAGAGATGTCCAGATAAAGGATCAAACTCTTCATTTTTGTATATACCATGATTCACAAAATATTCAAAATCTCGTACAAAAATATTTTTAATAACATCTAAGTCAACGGGAACATAGATGGGAACGAAGAAAAAGTATATACCACCATGCTTTAGTCCTTGCGCTTTAAATTTATTATATATATTACGTAACTGATCCCCCATTGATATCCTTTGTTGAACCAGGTCTTTAATGTTACCGAAAATTAAATGGGGCTCTATGTATTCCAGTCCTACCCGTTTCCAATACGTGACCTTCCATTTTAAATATAAATACACTATACCTATACAAAATGCTATACACGAGAATGTCGTTAAATACATCATTTTAGTAGCCTTGCTGTTACTTGTGTGCAATAAAACGCAACTGCATCATTTCATATATTTTTAGATAATGCATAATTTAATACGCACTTGTTATTTACCTTGATAATACAGGTCAGGACAATGTTTTATTACACCATCTTAAATATTTATATACAATTAATAGCTTCACTTGAAACGTATTTTCACTATGTCCAATCACATAATGTAGCTTTAAATAAAAACAATTATGTGTCCAAAATTATGCATATTTTCAACTGCATATAATGCTAATTCTCTTGTAATTGCTTTATATGGTCTGCCATTACAAATGAAATTCAACAAACACTAACATCTATAAAGTCTAACCTAATAGATATATATTATATATATATATATATATATATATATATATATATATATATATATATATATAGAAAAGAAATTTAATCTTTGCAGATAAGTTAAATAGTAAACTCTTAAATATTGGGGAAATCTGCAAGAAAGACTCTAATGAGTATCAATTGTTTCGCCGAACGTTTTCGTCAAAGAGAATTAATTTGGCTTCTTCAGGGCTGAAAGAGAATAAATTATAATTAGCTACCATATATTATCTATTAAAAAAATTATTGATCTTACCGTAACTCGAATTGTAGAGTTAGAATATTAAAAAACTTTGCTAGTAACATACTGGTGTTTTTTGTTACTATATGCAAAAAAGTTTTTTTTTAAGGTTTGAAATGTATGGTAGCTTTGAACTTAAAAACGCAAAGGTTTACCCAAGGTTAATCGAAAAACCCAATGTAACTACATTTAAAAGCAGGTAATTCTTTGAATTGTCGGCAATAACTAAATTTTTGATTGTTAGAAAGTTTAAAAGTGAGGTTCTGTTTTAGCCAGAACGCATGCGCTGACAATTTCAAGTAGTTCTTATGAATCTATATATCGTTAAGGTTCATTGGTAAAAACGAATGAAATTCAATCCCAGTATAAGAAAATATTATTTTGATTTTCTTTTTTAATTATATTCTATTGTTCATGTATTATTATATCTTATTGAGATGTATCTAAGAAAAGCAAGGGAATGTTATCTTTTTTAGTTAATGCAAATTAATTATAAAGGTAGGTTAGTTATTAGTATCAATAGTTAGTTAGTTAGTATCAATAGAACTAACGTCTTTGTTTTCCATTAATGGTTTATCGGTTACCTCGCTTGGCATAAAATCTGTATCACTGAATACAAGTCGATTTATTGGCCACAGACCAGTATTTTTAAACGAGCTGGTTATATTTTTAATTTTGAATGCACATTCATATGCCTTCTTAGTCAAACGCGCCACATGTCGAATTGTAGGGGTTTTCGCAGGATTTGAAAGTAGCCAGTCATGCTGAGCTGTAGCTAAATAGGACTTAAACGGTCCAAATACGGCAAAATCTAGTGGCTGAGTTCTATGTGTCGTATGAGGTGGAAAAGATAGTAAAACGATCCCCTTTTCTCCACACAATGTAATGGCTTCTACAGATATGTGTGATTCGTGGTTGTCCACGAGCAGAAGTACCTTGCTTTCCACAAAACATTTAACAGAATTCGTAAAGTGTTTTTGTACTTTGGGAAAAGGTCAGACGTCATCCATCCTTTTTTATTCCCTAACGCCATGGCAGATGTTGGGTATTCGCCGCCTAAATATTCTTTATGGTTTCTAATTCTAGGATACACAAAGACTGGTGGTACTGCTCCACCAGCAGCACTAATCATCCCTACGAACGTCACAAGTTCACCTCTCTCCTAAAAAGATAAGAGCCACTTGTTTTTTGCCTTTTGCGGCAACAACTTTAGCAGGTGGCATAACTCTCGTTATGCCAGTCTAGTCCAGATTCCGGATCTGTTCCGACTTGTATTTTTCCAGGACACTGGCATACTTGGTGAAAAAATCTTCTATAAGTGGTTTATTAAAAGCCATTGACCTACTTATACTTGTATTTTCGGGTATGCGAAGCAAGATATCGTTGTGATATCTTTTCATAAAGCAATGTAGCCACTCCAGACCTAAAAACTATTTCTTTAGTTGCCTGAATTTACACATATACAAATGAAATAAACTAACCTGCCATTTTATTCAACTCCCAACTGTTTGGTGCTGTAGTATTCGGTAGAGCATTAGCAAAATCATAAGCCAGTTTCCTTATATCCTTATAGTTTAGCCTGTAGTTTAAGTTGGAACACGTTTTTATGTAAGCTACAAGCTCGAACTCTTCATGCAAAGTAAAAACTTGACGAGCTGTATATTTGCTAGTATACGAAGCCTCCCCTTTACTTTCATTGCCCGAATCCCATCCAGCCAAAAGCTCTTCTTTTGTTTTTTTCTTTAAAAGAACCTTCATTCTTGACTGTATGGTTTGTCTTTTAACTTGATACTCTCGGGCAGCCTTGTATTGACTCAAACATCCTGCCAATACGGCTTTAATGGCCAATTTTATGGTATTTTCATTAATGTCACAGCGATTGGTTTTTTTTGTGTAATTCCTAGGCATCTAGAACAAATTAGTAAACAGAAATTATAACTTACTTAGATATAAAAAAGATCAATATACAAAGAATGTACGTGGGAAACATTCGGCTACTAGCTAAATCTTCCCCATAACAGTTAGCCGAAACTTCCCCACGTGCTCTAAAAATAATATTAAATAAAATTGAAAAACTAGGAAATGTTTTGAAAGTTATGTTTTATTAACATTACAAAAGTAATAAATGTTCTATCATATGCACGGCAATTGGTACATATATTAACAAAAGTAACATAAATCAAGCAAAAAATTAAACACATAAAACTTACCTTTAATATACGTAAAAAATTACGACGAAAAAATAAGTACCACTTATTAAAACTCGTCTGTGCTAACACACTGCCAAAGTCGGACGATGTTTTTTCTAGCAGCTTGGGTTGATATTGGCGCCTAATTCAAATGTAAATCGGATATATTGGGAGTAGCCGAATGTTCCCTATGGCCGAATGTAGACCACGTTCTCCTATATGATATGAATAAACCTAGAGTCTGATGAGGAACAGTATTTCAAAAAATTCAGTAAATAGTAGATTATGACTTAATAATATAAAGTATTATTTAATATTAAATTGGATCGAGATTGCGTATTATACAAATATCTACTTATTGTTTGTATATCTAAATGTAAAGTGGCGCAACTATAAATAGTTATAGAAAACTTATTCTTTCCTAAATACTTAACATTGAAAAGAACCTGCAACTGCTGCCATATTTAGTTTTTTCTTCAACTTTATTAAAAACTTTCTTCGTTACAAGACTGTACCGGGGTATCACTTAGTAATATTTAATTATAAACTATAAAATTTGCTTCAATTTTTGGAAGAAAGAATTTTCGTACTTTTTATCTATAAACTTTAATATTCAGTCAGAACTATTTGTAAGTTAATATGTTTCTCTCATCTACGAGACGTATTTTAACTAAGGTAATCAATGTTTTCTTGAGAGAATGAGCAATCTAAACCAAGCAGTCTAAAACCCAAGGCACAAATTCGTTATTAAATTAGGAAATAAAAGCAATTTTTTTACTTGCTATACCACTCACGTGTTTAATACTTTAAAGATAAGCTAGTTGGTTATTAAAGAATGGTATCGTTAACCCTTTAACTGCCCTGTGCATCATATCGACGAACACGACTTTTGCATTTAACGCCATGTGCATCGATAAGATGCACACGTAGTATCATCAATTTTTGCTTGTGTGTCTAAAGCGCGCACAGTTTCCATGCATTTATATAAAAATAAAAAATCGGCTTGTAAAAATAAAAATCGGTTCAATAAAAAAAATTTACATTTTACATTTTTCTCACAAAAAAGAATAAGCGTAGTTAATAATGCAAAAACATAGAAAATAAAAATGTAGTCAAGCAATTTTGTGAATAGTATAAAAGCAATCTTGGCATATACGGGGTTTTTCGGGACATCCAGGGCATATAATATCGAAAAGTCTTGGCTGAATTTAGCGCATAATTTCTATCTTACTCTTGAGAGTATCTGGTATAGCAGCTCTTACAGCGACTTCTAATGACTTTGCCCTCTTTCTCCGCCACTTCTAGCTTATGTCTGATGGCCGTAATGTCTCTGAAATATTACAATCGTCGCCAGTATTAGAATAGTGAAGTAACTGACTGCATAACCTTTCTCTAAATTTTACTCCAGATAGTTTATTTTGATGGCTCTTATTAAACAGAAACAATGAATTGACAACAGCTACTTTTCTATACCATTTTAGAGCCTTTAGGACAGCCGAAGAATAGGAAGCTCTTTGGTCCGAAAGGTCTATAAAGGCTTTAGCAACATTATAATTTACTACCGCTAGTGGTTTCTGTCGCTGACATATTTTTGCCATATTATCGTTGTAAACAGTACTAAACATCAGGACATCTCGTTTATCCTTCCACTTAAATAGTTTTTAGGGTTACAATAACGATTGCTGAAATTAAAAGAATACAACTGGCATAAGGCGCTTTGGGCAAACTAGCATATATCTTGAAAAACACCTCCATTCCTGTAAATTTAAAAAAAAAGGTGTATAACATTTTGCATACTACCAGTTTGTACCTACGGCTTGGAAACAGTAGCCTTATCAAAAAATCTGCTAAAAAAATAGAAACAACGCAAAGAGCAATGCAATGAATCATGCTTGGAATATCACTGAGAGGCAAGATTAGAAACACCGAGATAAGACGTAGAACGAAGATTAAGGATATTGTGGAAGAAATTACAAAAATGAAATGGCGCTGGGCAGGTCACGTAGCCCGATATAATGCCAACAGGTGGACACAGAGAATTCTAGAATGGAGACCAAGGACGACAACAAGAAGCATGTGAAGACCTCAAAAAAGATGGGTAGGTGACATAAGAGCAGTGGCAAGCAAACAGTGGATTAGATTGGCGCAAGATAGAGAAAGATGGAAGCAATTGGGAGAGACCTACATTCAGAAGTGGATGGAAAATGGGTAACAAAGAGAGCTTATAGTGGTTAGTTTCATAAATCATGAGGTCGATGATCATCGTTGACAAATAATTTAAACATCTCGAGTTCAGTTTTTGTTGTTAAATCCACAATAACTTCTGGGGGAATTCCGTGAGTTTTATCAAAGACATTTTTTTTTAGATTTCTACCAGAACACTTTCTCCATGTTTTATTGTGTTCGACCAGAAATAATTCCTTCTCTATCTGTGATAGCTGTTGTGAGTGTGAAGTAAAAGTATCAGAGGAACTCGATTCTTTCGAATTAGAAAATATTACTGGGCTGTGGCAACCTAAAATGATTTTATTTGTAATAAAATTGAATAATCAAGATAATATACCAATTTACCTATGTTTTCGACTTCAGACTTCTTACTGGTGTACTTCTTACGAATTTTCGTTAAACTTGATTGGTCGATTTTATTTCCTTAAACAAAATATTTATAATAAAATCTACCTATAATTATTGTTATTATTATTTCTATCCGTTACCTTTTCCTTTTGTTTGGAAGTCGATGGACGAGTTTCACCTTCTGATGTTTCTGTTTTATCCGGGAAATAATTTTTATCCGCCAACGAGTCATCAGAATCGTCAATGTCGTTGCTCATGTCGCTCTCAATACTCATATTCAACTCATGTTCCTCAATATCTGCTGCCAATATTTCTAGTTGTTCTTGTTGTTTTTTTATATATTTTTCCAAGACATTTTATCGTCCTGATACACTAACAATATACCAACTAATATAACTAATACACTAACAGTATAAAAAATACAATCAAATTAAGATAACCTTGCAAACAATAGAACTACGAAATACAACTAAACGTAACCGTAACTCAAAACGTACTGAGTGACTTGCATAAACCTGTCTTACCGTGCGAAGTTTAGTATGCTTTCCCACTCCAAAATGTGTGCGTCATATAGGCGTACACGGCGTACAAACCATTTTGTTCTAGTCTACGCCGTGTACGTCATTTTATCACACAATTTTTTTTTCTAAAATGACACTAAATTTACAAAAATTAATTTAACTGACTTCCCATACGTTTCTTAATTATAAAAAATGTGGATTTCAATGATAAAACATTTTGGCGTAAACGTAACCTTTTATAATTTCGCCTGGCAGTCAAAGGGTTAATGTCACTAAAAAACTTGGTAGTGACTTCTGGCTTACAAGCTGTGAACTGTGATGGTCAGTAATGTAGATTCCTACGACGTTAACATAATATTATAAATATTTTTCTCACTCCTACTCCCCTAAAAGGTACTTGTCTTTCTAAGACATTGCTTTTTCTCTATTTCTATAGTCGTACAAACTTTGTATATCTATCCTCTGCCCCATCCCACATCTTTCAGGTCTTATTAGAAGTTTTATGTACCCATAATACAAGAGTTTGTTGTATACCAAGGCCAATATCCAAAATTTTTAGGGGCCTTTCATGTTGTATTTTAAGTGTCACTTAGTCTTTATTTATTATAAAAATTAAAGCATTGTGTTAAAGCATTGTTAAAGCTCATTGTGTTATCTGTAAATTCATTTTGATGATTATCTGATTATACAATAAAACTAATAACAAGATAAAGTGTTATTTATATTACAGTACTTATTTCAAAACAAGCCAATTAAAAAAATACAAAGATTTTTAGATTAAAGAACGGAATGTCGAATAATTGATTATTGAGTTCAGTCAAAAAAAGTATTAATAAAATATGATATTCGATTTGTGTATAAATTGTGTTATAAAAGTTTGTATATGCATTTTATTGTTTTATATATTTTTATTATATTGAATTTATAATATGAAAATAACATTTACGCTGTGGCGTAATTATATTACCAGCTGACCCGGCGAACTTAATACCTCCTTGGAATCAAATATTGTGTCTAAAAAGTTAACAGAAAAAAAAAACAAAAAAAATAATCAATCAGATCATGAATGAAAAAAGTTGAATAAATTTAATACTTTCTGATAAAAAATATTTTTATTTTATTTCTGTTGCATAAATATACACTGATAACGGTTTTCCGACGTGCGCAAATTCATTGGAATCAACGGTATGCGCGGGATCAAGCCACCCTTTCCTTTCTATTTTTCCTTAATGATCGTTGCCTCAATGACATTATATTAGCCTTTTTACAGACAATCTCATTCCATTGTACAGTCGAAGTTGATTAATGTTAAGCAGCATAATGACAACTAATCCTACTTGTAGTTGTAAATTGTTAAATCGAAGTTCATACAATACCTACGAACTCAAAAATACTGTAGGATAGTTGACTACGTCATCTTAATCTTTAACGTTGTCAATGTATTTGAACGAAAAGAATTTTCGTGGAAGAAAATTCAGAAGGCTTACATTCAGATAACCGACATCTATATTTTTTTGCCGCCAATATTGCTCGTCCAATTATGGTTTTTTATTACAATAGACCCATATAACTTTGAAAGAGTCATCATCATCATCACTGGCTCGACAACCCTTTTTGGGTCTAGGCCTGTTCCAGGATTCTTCTCCATTCTGATCTGTTTCGTGCTATTTTTCTCCAGTTTTTTATTTTTAAGGTTGTTATATCATTTTCTATTTGTTCTAAGTATCTCAGTTTCGTTCTTCCTCTTGTTCTTTTTCCTACTGGCATCTGTTTGAATATTTTGTTTAGTATTTCGCCTTCTTCCATTCTTTCTACATGTCCTATTCAACGCAGCCATCCTATTTTAATGGATGTTATAATATCCGGATCCTGGTATATTTTGTATAGTTCAGAGTTATATCGTCTTCGCCATATTCCGTTTTCTTTTGTGCCCTTATATACGTGTCTCAAGATTTTTCTTTCGAAGGTGGCTAACAACGTTTCCTCTCTTTTAGTGAGTGTCCAGGTTTCTGAGCCATATGTGAGTACCGGTCTTAGTTTTATATATTTGGCATTTTGTCTTTCTTGCGACGTTATCTGATCTTAGGTGTCTAATTAAGCCATGGTAACATTTATTTGCAATAAATATTCGCCTCTTCACTTCCTCCGTAACGTTATTATCAGACGTGACTAGGGATCCCAAGTAAATAAAGTTTTTTATGCCCTCTATGTTGTATTCTCCTATTGTTACATTTTGTGGCTGTCTTATTTCTGCGTTTTTACTTACCTGCATATATTTTGTTTTGGTCTGATTGATTTTAAGACCACTATTTTGTGCAGCTCGTTCTATTTGGTTGTATGCCTCTATCATTTCTTTATGGTCCAATTATGGTTTTTTGTTACAATAGACCCATATAACTTTGAAAGAGTGGAGAGTTTTAAATATCTCGGAGCAACAATCACTGCAGATAACGATATCGCGAAAGAGAATAAAGGAAGAATTCAGGCAGCAAACAGATGTATGTGCAGCCTTCACAATATTATTATTAAATCTAAAAGCCTAACACGAACATCAAAAATTAGAATACATAAAACGGTGATTAGACCGGTGCTCATGTATGGGTGTGAGACGTGGACCCTGACCAAAACAACTGAAAGAAAACTTAAATGTTTTGAGAGGAAAATCCTCAGAAGAATCTTTGGGCCTTATCACGATATTAATAGCAACCAATACCGAATGAGAACAAATGCTAAGGTCAAGCAGATGTATAGAGCGAGCGATATAGTCCAAGAGACTAAATCTCAACGTCAAAGATGGGCTGGCCATATCCATAGACTCACTAATAATCGCCTTGCCAAGTTAATATGGGAGGAAGCCCCCACAGGTAGAAGGTCCTTAGTACATCCACGAATGCGATGGGGAGACAATATATGGTCAGATCTAAGAACAATGGGGCTTCCCACTGACCCAACTATTATGGACGACCGTTCAAGATGGAAGCAAGTTGTGCAGTCAGCCAAATTCCACCCCGGGTTGTAGTGCTACGAGAAGAAGAAGAATTGTGGTTTTTGAACTGGTGAGCTTTGTTCAGAAAATCATGCTGAGTAAGCTCGGCCCAGCAAATGAGTAATAAGTTTACTTGAGAATTATATGAGAAGGTAAAATGATAATTGTAAATGTAACTACTACGATCGATGCATAAACAATAATAATGGCCGTCAACTGGGTAAAGTTTTTATAATAAGAAACGGCTTATTATGTGAGAGAGAGAAGATACCGGTTTTGTTCTTATCCCTACTTTATACTGTTTACTAGGAGAGAAGTCACACCGGTAGACGCCTGGCGTAGATAACTAATCTAGTGTAATTGTTCAGTTACCGACCAGGGTTAAAATGAGTAAATTACTATTGTGGCTATTAAAAAACATAGGGGTTAGTGATAGAAGGGTGACACTTAATAGTAATATTAAATGCCATATCATTAAAAAAATGCGCAAAAAAGAACTACTACCTGATGTGAAAACTACCGCACACTTTCACTAATAACAGATGCTACTAAAATCTTGTTAAATATCATCAAAAATAGATTAAAAACCTATCTGCTTACCAAATACCTCAGCAACAAGCGGGGTTTGTAAAGAGTAAAGGTACATGGGAACAAATCCTGAACCTGAGACAAGTTCTTGAAAAGTCTTCTTAAAGTGCCCTCTCCTTAATGGAGGTTGGCTACTACAATTTTAAACTCTTCTCTATCTTCAGCTGTTCTTATTAGCTGTTTAAAATTTAGCCCTGTTCATTGTCGGATGTTTTTGAGCCACGATAGTCTTTTCCTTCCTAGGCCTCTCTTTCCATCGATTTTTCCTTTCACTATAAGTTGGGCATATTGGTACTTATTATTTCTCAGTATGTGGCCTAGGTATGATGTTTTTCTAACTTTTACTGTGTTAAAAAGTTCTCTTTCCTTGCCTATTCTATGCAGCACTACTTCGTTTGAGGTATGCGATGTCCATGAAATTTTGAGTATTCTCCGGTAGATCCACATTTCAAAGGCCTCCAATTTATTTACGGTTGATGTTTTAAGGGTCCACGTTTCAACTGCATATAGAAGAGTCGACCAGATGTAGCATTTTGATAAACGTAGTCGAATTTCGAGTTTTATTCGAGAATCACAAAGCAGTTTTTTTATTTTTTCGAAAGATTTTCTGGCCTGTTCTATTCTCGATCTTATTTCTAGATCAGGATTTAGGCTGCTATCGATCCAATATCCCAGGTACTTAAATCTATTGACCTGTTCTAAAATGTGCCCATTTATTGTGCAAGGTTGAGGTACGTTTTGGTTTTTTCGGATTGACATCACTTTGGTTTTTTTAATGTTTATTTTCATACCAAATTGCTTACAGGTCGAGTTGGTCTTGTCGATGAGTCGTTGTAGACCTAAGTCGGAATCCGCAATTAACACTGTATCATCGGCGTATCTCATACTGTTGATATTTACGCCATTCACATTGACTCCATCCTTGGAATCCTCCAATGCTTCTTTAAATAGAAACTCGGAGTAAAGATTAAACAGCAGTGGCGACAGAACACATCCCTGTCTAACTCCCCTCCTAATTTCTACTTCTGCGGATGTGGAACCTTCGATCCTAACTCTGGCGTTTTGGTTCCAGTACAAGTTTTTTAAGAATTTGATGTCTTTTCCATCTAAACCGACTTCTTGCAAACGTTCTAATAGTAGGTCGTGTCTTCCTCTATCAAATGGTTTTTCGAAGTCTATAAAGCATATAAATATATCTTTCTGTTGGTCGTAGCATTTTTGGGCGAGAACTAGTAAACTGAACAGGGCTTCCCTCGTTCAGATGCCAGCTCTGAATCCAAACTGATCGTCTCCGATGATTGTTTCGCACTTTCTATAGATACGATTATGTACGATTTTTAGTAGGACTTTTACTGCATGACTCATAAGGCTTATCAGACGGAACTCATTGCAGTGTTGTGGGTTTGGCTTTTTTGGTAGTGGGATGAATATTGACTCCCGCCACTCTTGGGCTATTTTGCCTGTATCATAAATGCGATTGAATAAAAGGACAAATATTTCGATATTTTCTTCGCTGAATAATTTTAACGTTTCTGGGTATATTCCGTCTGGACCTGGGCTTTTATTTGTTTTAAGATGATTAATTGCATTTATGATTTCAGATTTCAGAATTGTTGGCCCTTCGTTGTTATTTTCCAATCTTGGTTCTTCTCGTATGTCGTGAAAAAGAATTTTAATATAGTTTTCCCATTCTTTCAGTTTATCTTCCGTTGATTCTAGCAGTTTGCCATCCGTGTTCAGCATGGTGTGAAAAGTCGTTCTCTTGGTAGTCGATGTAAACTCTTCTAGAGAATTTCAAGTACCTATTATTATATGCTTCGTTTACTACCAAAAGGCATTTGATTGTGTAAGCTGGATAAATCTGTGGTCCATTTTAATAGAAATAGGCACACTGATGCACCTCATGCCACCTATTAAAAATCTGTACCAGTCCAATATAGCAACGGTACGACTAGATCAGAAGTTCTCAAAACAATTCAAGACAGAGAGAGATGTTGTTATGACTTATTCTAAACAAACTCGAGATTACAAAAAGGCTGTCCACAATATGTCTGCAACATATTCTACAATTTTTTGGTCACGTGTTTCGCAGAGGTGACGAGATAATTTGGAGAGATTGATTGTTTCTGGGAACCTTCCGGGGAGACGATCAAGAGGACGATCACCAACTAGATGGTCCAACCAAATTAAGAATTCAGCTAGAAACTCATTCTGTGACGCGTTCAGAGCAGCTGAAGATAGAGACCAATGGAGAAAAATTGTTGGGAATATTGGAAGAAATCACGATCTTTAGTAATGGGGAAACGTCAAGAGAGAGAGTTTCACACGTCCACCTTTTGTAGTTTTCTTTTTAAAAATCTGTTCATTTGATAGAGTTTGTTTTTCAAAAGGAAAGTTAATAGTCATTTGCCTCTATCATTTTTGCCTTCGCTTTCAAAAGTTTTTAATATTATTTCTTTCTTAATGCCTAATTTGTCGTTGAAATGCCAGCTATTATTAAGAAGTATCCAGGATTTTCCTTATACACCACAGAGGAAAAAGCAGAGGTAATGAGGAGTACTCTCTCTCTCGAGAGAGAGTGTACATTAAATTACCACCCAGACGAGGACATCGACTTCATAGAAGAAGTCGAAAGACAAAGAGAGAAAGATCTGAAAATCCAAACGAATCATCCGTCCTACATCACCGGAGGAGATAAATGAATTAATCAAAAACAGCTCGCCGAAAAAAGCACCTGACCCCGACCAAATCAAACAGGGCTTTAAAATACTTACCAGCGAGAGCTAAAGTATACCTAACAAACATTATAAACGCCATGCTAAGATTCAAGAAATTCCCAAACAGATGGAAAGAGGCCCATGTCATAATGCTACCAAAGCCCGGAAAAGACAGGCCAATAAGCTTACTACCTGCAATCAGTAAGATTGTAGAGAGAATAATACTCAGTAGACTTCAAGCTGAAACAGACAGACTAGAGATAATACCCGAAGCTCAATTCGGCTTTAGATCAGAACACTCCAGTGAGCTACAAGTACTCAGACTAACAGAGTACATAGCAGCTGGATTCAACGATAAACAATTCACAGGAGCCGCTTTCCTAGATGTAAGCAAGGCATTCGTTAGAGTCTGGCATAAAGGACTGATATATAAAATGAGAGGATACGGGTACAGTGGAGCAATGACAAGGCTGATCTCGTCGTACTTGAGTAACCGTCGTTTCAGAGTCTGGATAGGACAAGTCCTATCCGAGCTCGGGAACCCGACGGCTGGAGTGCCACAGGGAGCGGTACTGTCACCTCTACTGTACACGTACTGTCTACACGTCACCTCTACTGTACTGTACACTACTAAGCCTCTATACCGACGATACAGCGATAGAGGCCAAACATAGAAACGTAGATATAGCGGTTAATAACCTAGTAACAGCGCTAGACGATATAGAAGAATGGAGTTTAAAATGGAAAATAGCAATAAAATCCGATAACACACAGGCTGCACTTTTCAAAAAGAGGCACCAGCAACCAGAAGAACAGGTAACTGTGCAAGACAATCCCATTGAGTGGAAAAGCGAAGCAAAAAAAAGGAGTAATCTTGGACAAAGGCTTAACATTCAACAAACACGTAGAAGCCACAATACAAAAAGCAAACGTGGCAAGAGCATCTATAAGATGACTAACAGGAAGAAAAAACAAACTTAGACTAAAAACAATGATAAGACTAATAAATAGCATAATCTTGCCCATACTAACATATGCATCCCTTGCTTGGGGACAGATATGCAACACGTCAAAAAAGAAAATACAAGCGGCACACAACAACAGCCTAAGAGAAGCAGTCAACGTACCAAGATACGTTGCAGAAAGATTGCTCTTTAGAGAACTACAACAAATCAAAGTGACTGACACGATGAGAGAAAAAGCCAGGATAAAGTTCGCAGAAATAGAGAACGACCCCAGTCACATACTAAGAGAGATAATGAGATATGACGCTTTCCTAAGATGTAAGCACAAAAGACCAAAACAACAAATAGTAGACTAAAACAATAACACCAGAGAGAGAATTAAACCAGAGAGAAAACAAAACACTAAAAAAAATACTTCAAAATAGCAACAACGCACATAGAAGACAGTTCGTAGCTCAAAAAACACTCAAGGACTATCGTCAAACACAAAGTGGGCCCGGTTGCCTTAAAGAAAATAAAATCTATATTGTTATATTGTCTTATATTTATATATTTTTCAATGTTATAATATGGACTTTACACTAATTCCGATTTTTTGTTTCAGGGGCACCTACAAAAAAAAACTACAAAAAACACAAAAAACCGGCCTCGGCCACCAAAAAAACTAAAACATACTAATAAAAACCGGCGCAAGCCACCAAAAAAATTAACAAAATCCCCAAAACCCGGGCACGTAGGGCCCAACCCTTTGAGCACCAAGTCGCCGAACTGAGCCGGGGCTCAGAGCAAAGACTTTAGGCCCAAGTAAACAATTTTAGTTCGCGGATAAGCCACATTATGATAACAGGATTATAGCGACAATGCGCTGTCCTGAGTTTTTGCATTCGGTTAGAAAACCATGTTGGGGTTCTATTACCCAGGACCTCCACATAAAGAGCATTTGGATGATAGTTGTGACCCTATCGCGTATCAGAGTGCTATAGGGGAAAAAGGGATGGTCTGGAGCATTGGAGCGCAATGGGGTGACTCCTGTTTTTACTCGAGTTAACACACCTCGCTCCAATGAATTGTTACACCCGAACGTAATTCATAGGGGTGAACATTTCTTACAGGCTGGGTTTAATCAAATTGCTTGATTGCTTGAATAGAATCTGTCCAACTTTTTGCTTATTATCTGAGGTTTATCTATTTGTAAAATATTTTGTATTATGGTAAACTTAATAGAAAGATAAAGTAGTGTTATTATTAATAACATATATTAAACACTTATAAATAAATTTTATTAAAGTACTTGCTTCAAAACAAGCCAATTCAAAAAGTACAAAGATTTTTAGATTATAGATTATCGATTAATTGATAAAGGAGATCAGTCAGAACAAGTAGTAATGAAAGATACTTAATTTACTGGTTTTAACAATATAAAATAATATATTCTATTTTGTATATAAATTGTATAAGAAAATCTGTACTTTTTATTGTTGCGTTACATTGAATTTGGTTTAAATTTTACAGCATGAATCAACATATCCCTTCCTATATCGGCGGTTAATTGTATAGGATTGTGTATTTGTCTGATTAGAAAATCTATTGCATCTGGTTGAATGACTAATGTCTGTACCAAAAAAAAAAATAAATAAAACGTTTTAATTAGTCAAAGACTCGTGCACTCTGAATTATATGGAAGCAGGCCTACGTAAGTCCTTTTACCCTATGACGGCCGATATGCAATTAAGATATGATCAGTGGGCCTCAAACAGTGGGGCGTTAATATTTATTTCCGATCGCTTGAAAAGTAAAAATATTTAATTTCCTGCACTTTATGTTCAGAAACAATATGGGATTTTCCTGTATCAAAGGCAAATATAATGAATATAATATGTATATACAGGGCGTGTTAGAAGAAGTGGGACGGAATATTTCGAACACTCGAAATTATTTGTCGACATCAAATGTTTATCAAGGTCTCCATAAGTCTCTATTTTGCGTAGAGTGAAAATTATACGAATGGTTTTGCATACATTAAAATTGGAAAATACTTGCCATATTGCTGGTATGTCCAAATTTGAATAAAATATATCCAAGACTTTACTTTCTACAGACACTGTATTATATATAACCTTAAAACAAATTGGCACTAAATCACTTACGAGTTTTCAGCAAAACAAAAGGTTTAAACACGTGTAGTCCAGTAATTAATACCAAAGCTATTGAGAGTATGCAGTCCAGTAATTAGACTGAAGCTACTTTATCGTTTAACTAAAACACACCACAGAGTTCAAATTGAATTCCCGAAACACTTTTTTGTTACTTCTTTTTAGCAAACGATTTGTCCTATTCACTGTCTGATATTTCAGTATCAGAGTCGTCACTATCTAAATTGTCTATCCGAATAGTTAGAGGCCGGACCTCATCTATAAGACTGAACGATTATGTCTTCTGTATGTCTAATACAATTTTGCCATTATTCTGCCTTTCTATGTTCTAGCGATTCTTTCCATAAACTAAGAACATTAGCTTCATCTGTTGTTTTGGATGCATGTCTATTATAAAAATTTTTGGCTATACCCCAAACTAACTCAACTGCATTATAGTGGCAATGGTAGGACGAAAGTCGAAGAACTTCATGGTTGTATGTAAGAGCCATTTGGTCAGTAACAAATTTCTTTTGAATCGAGAATACTGGTCTATTATTTATTTGTCTTTTTATCGAAAACCTAAATGTTTCAGCACTCTCCACAAACTTGTTAAACTAATATGACACCGTTCCTTGTCCTTTGTAACACATCACTAATTGTTACATGTTCTTTGGCTTTATACATATTATATATAATATTTTTAATTGCAAGTTTAATTGACTGGTGCAAATTAAAAGTTTTTGGATGTCGACGATTTCTCTTGCTTACTTTATTTATTTTATCCTCACTCATGTTATTAATTCTTCGGAATCTCCTCTCTTAGATACCACAAGCATCGCATTTGTGTTTCTGAACTGCCATAACAGATATCAATGGACCCATATTATTTTTTTTTTAATTGAAATAACTTTTGACTTTCAGAACTAAACGCCGTTCTTCTGGAGATAACACTCTACGTTTCGACTGTATTTTATTTTCTCCTAAATTATTCATTTTACTTTAAAGTACCGCTTCACTACACTGCTTTAAAAAAATAGGTACTTATATACAACTACTATACCCTAAAAAGGACGAAGGTTGTACAACAGATGAAACAATCGAACACAAATTATTTAACAGCCAATGCTAAACAATGATAAACACTGCATTGATTGTGATCGCAAAAACCGTTCGCATGTTTTAAATAAGATTTTTGCTAATTATGTATTTTGCTAAATTATTAAATAACACCAATACAACTCACGACCACCAATTAATTTTTAAGGATAAACAGAAGTGTAATATGACAAGTTTGAATTTGATTTATTTTGCCGATAACAGTGTCGTTAACAGAAAGATATTTTTAAATGGAATGAATCATTTTTCAATGATTGTGTAAATTTAAGAAATACTAAACAAATTTTGTGTGTATAAAGGAGATTACAGTTATTATGACAAATGGTACTCCTTATTTTTTAAATAGTATGTTTTTGTAAAGGCATAACTTTGATTATTGGGTAAACGTACATTACACGATAGGTACGTCAGAAGAAATAAAAAAAAGAAGTTAACATGTAATAAAATCACTGTTTAAATAAATATTCCGTACTCGTACTATTGCAAAATATTAAAACCAATAAGCGATAACTTGTTGAGCAGTGCTGATTGAAATAACAGAGCAGTAAAATGTTATTCATAAAGGTAGTGTAAAATATATCGCCGCTTATCTGGTCCGCTAGTAATAAAGTTACCAGCATTTAATTGCAAAGCGGTCTTCTTAGGTGGAAAATACTTTACAATGAAATTGTCTGTCCTATTTCTTTAAAGGGCACTAGATGGCGCCTATTCATTATCTCAAGTAAGCTTTATCTGACGGGCTAAAAATAGCGAAATACCCATAATACAGTGGGAGGTAGACGAGATGTAAAATTATGTTTGTATATTATTAGCACAGTATTTTATACTATTTTAAAGTAGAAAGTTGCAAGGTATTCATACAGGATGGGCGTGCTTATTTATTTTATAAAAAATGTAGATACTACTAGGTTCTCTTACTCGTAGAAAGGTAATGAAAATTTTATTTGTTAACATCTCTCCCCTCAAGAAACTTCCTCGTTAATTATCAGACAGTTACAATATTAACCGAAGATCACCCATCATCAGCAATACAGGATAGTTTGAACTATGTATCACGAATCACTAACTAAAAATTCTTGTACAGGCTTGTAAGTAGTATTTTGTTTGTTACTAATTTATTACAATTCAATAGATTATCTCTTAACAATTTGTGGGTTTTTACTTTGTCTGCTTAATCAATTTTATGCATATTAATAAACACAGACATGTAATATTGGCATAATTACTATAACCCTTTTTGATCGTTATCTTTATAAGACAGCACCCTAATATGGGCTTTTTATAATTTCAGCATTTAATTTACTTTGTACTGTTTGACCTAAAGATGCTTTGCAAAGTGTAGAAAGCGAAACCGGTCATTTTGGTAGTAAAAATAAATTGATTGTTCTTAAAAGTCTTATTTTATTTCTTATACCTATTTGAAATGGACTCACACACGCAGCACATTCATGATTTAAACTAAAATTAGTTTATCATGTTTCTTTTTTTAATGTACATTTTTTGCGTATGGACAGTGGAAGTATTATTCCCACTACCCTAATAAAATAGGGAAAGGGGCAATTTTTTTGACACTATGAATCATTAATAGTTATATAATTGTTAACCACTCAAAGAGAATTGTTTAAAACCATTTAATTTGCTCACATCCATGAAAGGGTTAAAGATAAAAATAAACTTCTATCCTAATTCTATTTTTCGTTTATTTAAAACTATACACCAAGTATAATAACCTTATGTAAAATATTAGAAATATACGTATAACAAATTATATCTAATAATTTATAAAATGTATAATTTATAAAATATATCTAATAATTTATAAAAATCATATCTTCGGTGTTAACATATTTCGTAGCTGATTTGTTATTAATGACCTCCACTTAGTACATAAATCTAAATAAAAAAGCCTTAAAAGAAGTAGCAAACTACGCTTTGTGATTTATGGAAATAACAAACAAATAATGGTTATTAACCTGAGATTAAGAATAAACATCGATCTAATAAATTTAATCATGCATTTTAACGCAATTAAAAAAGTACATGTGGTTACTTTAATGAAAAATGGTATGTCCGTTTAATTTACCATGGATTTTCAGCTTAGTTTTGCAGAAAATCACACTAAAGGAAGGTTCTATGAATTTGTTTACTTAAAATCTCTCGAATTACTTTGTGCCTTGTTTAAAAATACACAGCTGCACACATTATTCCTTTCCCATGTGTAAAAGTATTATTTAAGCTTAGAAATTGACAACCATATACCACCTTCCATTGATAGAATAAATCGTTGGGAAATGTATTTTACAGGAAGTTTGGTTTTTGGGTGCACGTCTACTTGAAAATTATTAATAAATGTGATTAATCCGACTTTGGTTTGCATTAATCCAAGGCGAGCACCTAAAAAAATAAAGAAATATTTTATTAAATAAAGAAAATGTGCAATAATATTTCTTTGATATAGGATTTTAAAGTACATTCGTTCAGCAAATTCCCAACTGTAAACAAACGTACGTGTTGATATTCGCCCTCTTATTCCTAAAGAGGCTACTAAATATAATTTATTGCCTTAAACCACACGGATTCCCATTTTACAGATCCAAACTTGCCAGTCTGTTTAAATTCAAATTGTAGCGTGTTGGTTTTTAAGTTAATATATTGTGTGTTATATGTTATTGTTAAGTTATTTACTGGTCGTGTTATTTTTTTGAGTTTGGTTTAAGTGTTTATTAATAAGTTTAACAGTGTGTAGTGAACTTTAAGTATCCAAAAACAAAGTATTTGCTATTCAAAAATAAAAATAGCTTGCGGTAACCACTTGAATAAAGGTAAGAGAAACCAATATTTTAATTTATTGATGTTTCGAAAAGTTTTATTTCGTTTTTAGTCCATTTATTCACGGTTTTTGCTGTAAATATTAAAGAACCTCTTGGATTTACATGAAATTTGGCATATACATAGCTAGCGTCAAAGAAAAAAAATGATATTGCGCTAATGTGTGCTTTTGGCACGGGGTTGGGTTTCACTCCTTCTCAGGCGTGGAAAAACATGCGTTCAAAATAAGTCCAGAATTGAATAAACTGACTAATTTTTAGCAATTTTTATTATATACAGTTTTTAAACAAAGTCAATACTTATCAAGTTATTTGCGAGTGAATATAATCATTTTCAATAAAAAACCACGTTTTTTACGGTTTTTCGCAAATAGCTCAAAAAGTAGTTATTTTATCAAAAAACATATTTTTAGCAAAACTATAGCTTATAAAAAGGTTTAAAAAATGATGTACTTATACTTATATGAAGTCTGTAAACTCAGTAAAAGCAGAGTTGTAGCTAATGAAAAGTAATTCAAATTTCAAATCGAATAATTTCAATAAGAAATACCAAAAAATCAAGCACTTTTCGGGGAAAACTCGCTGTCAAGGAAAGTGCTTGTTTTTTTTGTTCTTTCACGTTGAAATATTCGATTTGGAATTTAACGAATAAGAACCTACTTTTCATTAGCTACAAATGTCCTTCTGGCTTTATATGTACACTATTTTTTTTTCTGTTTTATAAGCTATATTTTTGCTAAGAATATTTTTTTCGATAAAATCTTGAAAAAAGTTTTGAAAACTGCAAAAACCGTCTAAAAACCTTGTTTTTTTGTTGTTGAAAAATGAACATATTCACTCGCAAACTCGAAAAGTATTGACTCAGTGAAAAAACTCTGTAGAATAAAGGTTACTTAGAATTAGTCAGTTTATCCAATTCCTGACTTATTTTGTAAGTATGTTTTTATACCCCTGAGAATAAGTGAAACTCATCCCTAGGGCAAAAACACACATTGGCACAATAAACCTTTTTTTATTTAACATGTTATTTATGTTATGCCAAATGTCATGTCAATCCAAGCTGTTCTTTGGGGAGGTTTTATCGTGAGTGAATGGAATTTTTTTGGACTTGAAAAAGTATACAGAATGCAGTTTGATAACTTTACCGCAATTTTTTTTGGATGATGCTGCTTTTATTATAATACATATTATTTTTCCCTAGGCTATTTTGACATTCTATCAATCAACTAAGTACCTAGATTAAATTATTCAAGATAAATATAATAAAAATGTCAAGCGCTGATACAGCCGATGAACTCGTTGATATTGATTTAACGCTCACCTAAACCACCTAAAAAAAGACCAGTAAAGGAACATTTTGACATTAAAATGAAGGAAATGATCATAAATGTATTTAAAACGCAAATGCAGGAGAATCCTTCAATGTCGAAAAGTGCGATTTCTATTAGAGTAGCAGATAGGTACTGATATTGTTTCAACATTATTTATTTTAGAGTGCGCATTTTTACTTTATTTACCAAATATTGTTACTTTTTATCTATTGTAGGCGTGTGTAGCCGTAGAGTACGCAATGTGGTTCATGAATATGAAATTACGGGAACATTGTCGACACCAAAATCAGTTGAGCATCGTAAAAGTATTGTTAACTCGCTGGATGAATTTGACAGAGAAGCTATAAGAAGAATAATCCATCAATTCTTGTTTCGAAATGAGATACCCACAATAGCGAAAGTTCTGAGGGTTGTTAATGAAGATCTGGTTTTACCTAACTTCTAAAAAACTACATTTTTTAAATTATCAAAAGGAATAAATTTAAAGTTTCAATGTCGAAACAGCATTTTGATGGACAGGGACGAAATTGTCTCGTGGAGACCAGAATTTCTGATAAAAATTAATTCTTACAGAAATGACAACTGCAAAATTTACTACTTAAACGAGAATTGGCTAAATGCTGGTCACACCAAATCTAAAGTATGGGTCGACAATTCAGTAACGTCTTATAAACAAGCGTTTTTAGATGGACTTTCTACGGGGTTAAAAAATTCTTCAGGTAAATGTTTATGTGCTTTCTCACTTCAAGTAAATTTTAAAATAATAAAATTTTCAGGAAAAGAAAAAAGAATAATAATCTGTCACATCGGCAGTGAAGATGGGTTTGTTCCAGAAGGGCTGGAGGTGTTTGAATAAAAAAAAGTGCGGACTACTATGAAGAGATGAAAGAGGGAAATCTTTCGAAAATTGGTTAAAAAATATACTGCCCCGATTAGAAGACAACTCCACCATTCCAGAAAATTGGAAAAAACTCCAACCACTGGTTCTAGAAAAACTGACATCCAAGCGTGGCTAAAATCAAAAAATATAGGATTAAAGGACTCCGTGTTAAAAGTACAACTGCTGGCTATCGTTAAGGAACATAAGGGACAATATAATAAATATATCATTGATGAGATGGCAAAAAGCCAAAACAAAGTCGCGTTAAGGCTGCCACCATATCATTGTGAACTCAATCCAATTGAGCTCATCTGAGCAGAAGTAAATAATTATGTAGCGGCCAAAAACACTACTTTTAAATTTGCAGATATGAAAAATATTTTTTATGATGCAATAAATAATATTAGTCCAACTACGTGACAGAAATGTGTGCAACACGTTCAACAAAAATCGAGTCCAAAATGTGGAAGTTGGACAATATATTAGAGAACCATATAGAACCCATAATAATAAATCCAGACGAAGACAGCAGCACATGACAACAGCTTTGACAACATATGACAATGCTACTTTATTCAAAATGTTCACTTTGTTCTGTATCTCTCAGTTAATGAATATTTTAGTTTAGCACATTTTTCTTCAGTGGAACAATAAATTTTGCTCACAATGATTAAATTTCAATAAATTCTTACCCTAATAGTTTCAAAAGTAAATATTTTTAAAAATCATATGATATACCTCAGTACGACCCTGTTTGGCTTTCACGTTTATTACATGATTGAGAATTAAAGTTTAGATAAATAGTAAATATACTTATAAAATACCAGAATCATTATGTAAACTTTAAAAAACTTGATTTGGCGCAAAAATTACTTCTTTAGCTGTCGTTAAAGTTCGCATCGTGATAGAAGTTCTCATATTTTTTTTATAAAAGTTGGTAAAAAGTTTTTATTTGACTTGATAATTTAAATTTCATTCACAAATTATTGAAATAAGTAAATTTTGGATTAAAAAGGCGGTCTTAGACGATAGAGTATAGGTGTTATAAGTGTTATTTTATTCGTTTTTTACATATATTTGTAGGAAGTGAATCGGGAACTAAACATATAAATAATTATAATTTACTTTGGAAAATATGCTAATTTGTTTATAGTTTTTTTTAATAATGCCACAAGGAAGAAATATTTTGGAATTTAAAAAATTACTATCCTAATAATTATTACAGTAAATCAACTTCATTATTAGTTTTCCCTTCATTGTGTAGTAGTGCAGTATTTTTTATTTATTTACATTGAAAGTGCATCAACAGCATTATGGGGTTATTAGCGCCGCTGGGTATTACAAATATCTTTTTTTCATTTTTGGATGCAATTTTGGTATACATACATAGATTTTTACTTACACAGATTTTTAATTACATTGGTTTTTACATGCAATGATGTTTATATTTGGCCATTTAAGAAAACCTATAAATTGCGAGTTTTTCTGTTCTTTTCTAGACACTTACGTAGCGTTGTCGGTACGTTACACATTTTCCTTTCATTTGAATATGCCTGGCATTCGAGTAAGATATACTTATGTAGGGGAAGGGCGGGTAAAATGGCATAGGCGGGCAAAATGGTTTTTTGTTCTCGTAGTCAAGCTAACGGTTCTACGTGACCGCAATTCTGGATACTTATTATAAACAGTGGCAACACTGTCCACATTAAGTCTCGTGCACCTAATTTAACGGCCGGCCACGAGATTGGTGTATTTGTGAATAAGTGCTGGTCGAGTTCGATGCGTCAATGTAAGTTTTATTCAATAATTTATTAAATTAAGGTTATAGAGCTTTTTGAATTCACTTTTTGGTAATTATGTTTTATACGCTGCATACGACCTTAAATAAAAATTATGTTTCTTTCCATTATTAATTTTTTTCAACTATCAGTAGTCGGCAAATACAAAATGGGCAAAATGGCATAGCATTATGGCGGGCAAAATAACATACTATGCCATTTTACCCGTCTGTTTTTCAGGTTAAGGTACGTATTCAGTTTTTTTTTTTGCAGATGGTTTATTCATATAAAAGGAAGTCTAACAGAAATAGTTGAAGTGAGGAAGATACTCATGGATGCATAACCTGCGACAATGGTTCGGACTAACATCGACCGAACTGTTCAGAGGTGCCGTAAACAAAGTCAAAATAGCCTTGTTAATAGCCAACGTTCGAAACGGATAGGGCAAAGGAGGAAGAAGAAGAAGAGGAAGACATGCAAAGAGCTTTGGAGGCAGTCCGAAATTCCGAAATGGGTTGGCTTAAAGCAAGCAATACATTTCATGTACCGTTCTCAACACTACGACGTCGAGCAGGTAATAAAAATAAAATTGCCATTGTTCTGAAGCTATTTTCTTGTGGCATTTTAAATTAATTACTATTTAAATGGGAATAGGCCACAATTAAAGGTTAAAAAAAAATGTTGTTTGTATTTTGAGAACGATTTCCGAAGTGGAAATTGAAACGTCAATAAACGTATTTTAACCTTTAATTGTGGCTTATTCCCATTTAAATAGTCATTAAAATTTTCATTGAAGCAAAAAAACATATGGGCTCCCTGGCAACAGTTTTAAACGAAGATATGGAGACTGCAATAGTTGCCCACATTCTGTATCTTGAATCCCGGTTTTTTGGCGTGACAAGAGCAGACTTATGCAAGCTAGCCTATAGCGTTGCAGAGAAAATGAAGATTAATCATCCGTTCAATAAAGTGACCAAGATGGCTGGCAAAGGATGGTTGCATGGTTTTCGCAAACGAAATCCGCAATTATCATTACGTCTTCCAGAAGCTACGTCTCTTGCACGGGCCGAGGCATTCAATAAGCCTTAGGTAAATAAATGTTTTGATAAGTTAGAATAAGTTGTTGAAGAACACAAAATTCAAAATACCATGATATTCAACATGGACGAATCAGCCTTGACCACCGTCCAAGTTCCGCCAAAAGTCTTTGCTCAGAAAGGAAAAAAACAAGTGGGCTCTATCACGAGCGCAGATAGAGGTGTACACACAATAGTTATAGTGTGCATGAGTTCTGGAGGAACTTACGTACCACCATCAATAATTTTCCCCCGAAAAAGATTTAACACACTTTTATATGACGGCGCACATGTAGGAATATTAAAATTGCATAATGAATCAGGATACATGACCGGAGATTTGTTCATAAGGTGGATGCAACATTTCATTGACCATGTCAGGCCTAATCCTGCGCAGAAAGCATTATTAATTTTAGACGGACACTCCAGCCATAAAAGCTACGAAGCTTTAGAATTAGCTAAACAGAATTCAGTGGTATTACTTTGCCTACCTGCACACTGCCTTCAGCCATTGGATCTTGCCTTTTTCGGACCACTCAGGAATATCACCTATAAATCGTGACATTTTTCCGGAGCATGCATTTTTGCCTAGTGCAACTACAGATGTGCCTAAGGATGTGCCTGGTTTTACTAATAAACCTGAGATTGCTTCTACATCTTCACCTGCTGATGTTAATGTTCCTCACGCTGCAACTGACGATCATCATGATGTCCAAGAACCATCGGCATCTGGTTCTAAAGATGAATCTATTGAAGGAATCCTGATGGAATTGGCACCGATACCTCAGAGTAATGTAAGAAAATCTACCAAACGTAAATCTGGTCAATACCAAGATGTATTAACCAAGAGCCCCTTCCTGAAATATCTCCGCGAAAAAGAAAATAAAAAAAAAAGCACAAGAAATAAAAAGCAGAAAAGGGGACGTCGTGAAAAGAAAAATAGTCAATGATTTAAGTGATGGAAGACGCATTGTGAACAAAGATAGGCATCAGTCGGAGAGAAAAGGCACGAGAAATATTGTGACCAGACCTGAGCGGGCAAAATGGTTTTTTGTTACATTTTGATTTTCATTTTTTTTTAAATAAATCTCTTTGTATGAGTGATTTTTTGTTACTTAGAATAGTAGAAAAATGACCTGGCTATCATTATACATCAAAAGGAATGATTAATCTTTATTTATGTCTCAGATATATGGAAAATAAACTAAGTATGCCATCTTGCCCGCCCTTCCCCTACACATGTAAACGGTTAAAATACTCACCGCACATTGGATTAACACGCAGTAATACGATATTTATGTGTTATCGTATATTTATATCCTATTCTCAGACTGTTTATTATAGTTTGGTGTTACCTGTTTTCATTATTTTTTTCATGTTACAGAGGGTAGATATTGTAAAATAATAATTTTAGTAACCCTCAATATCTTTTGTAAAAGTTTGAACAACACTCAATGGGTCGGATGAACCACACGCGTCTTCAAAAAAGTGTATCGTTTCTTGATAATTAAGAAATGCTTTGGTATGCGTCGTCTTTAAAAATGCTTTAGTTGGCTGCATCAATTTCCGTAATCAATAGGATTCCTTATTGGGATAATTTTATTCTTTTTTTGAAAGTGTACCTTTATCATGCTGTATACAGCATTCAGGTGGTGTGACTATTTCGACGAAAGCTCTTTTGCTCTGACTTCTGATCCTGGTTCATTACCTGTAATAATATATGTTTATCTGTGGGTAAGCTATAGGTTTCTGGCCTTGGTTCATTAACATTTACGTCTATATTTTTGTGATGTTGAGATTAAGTGTCCCAATGGATTTGTGCCGAATGTAGTTTTACTTTAGTTATAATGTCTGCTCTAGTTACAGTGTTATTTATTATTAAACAGGAGTAAAGTGAGATTCGGTCTTTGGTATTGACAGTTGTTTTTCTGTGATATTTATAAATAAGTAAACAAACAAAGGATCATGGAATCAGTCGAGAAAATTTCAAAAGATTTTTATCTGACGACAGTTGTTGAAATTATATAAAAACTATCAGAAACATCTACCAAAACAACAAAATAAAAGTCAGAATAGATGAACAACTTACAGAACCTATAGAAATAGGCAGCGGAATAAGACAAGGAGATTCGTTAAGCCCCATGCTTTTCAGTTTAATCATGAATGAAATCATCAAAACCGTTAATAAAGAAAGAGGACACAGAATGGGAAAAAAAGAAATTAAAATACTCTGTTACGCAGACGATGTAATATTGGTAGCCCAAGATGAATATAGTCTGCAAAGAATGGTCCACAAATTTAACATAAGAGCAAAAGAATTTAATATGACAATGTCATCTTAGAAAACTAAAACAATAGTAGTCAGCAAAGAACCAACCAGATGTAAAATAGAAATTAATGGCATCAGGATTGAACAAGTAATGGAAATAAAATACCTGGAAATTACACTGTCTATCTCTTTGGAGATCTGTACAAAGAAGTGAGAGATCAAGTACAAAAAGCAAATAGACTGGCAGGATGCCTTAATAACACTATAGGGCGAAAGAAACACATTAACATTGAGATGAAGTCAAGAATTTATAAAACCAGTGTAAGGCCAATAATAATGACATATCCCTGACAAAAATAAGTGAATACATTAGAAGAAAATGTAACGTTAAGTTTATAAATGGAGAGAATGGAGTAACCACGTAAACAGAATCGAGGAAATCCGTGTCGTCAAAATAGCAAGAGATAAGTTACCAATCGCCAGAAGAAGTATGGGACGACCACGCAAAAGATGGAGTGACAACCTTCCAAAGAGGTATTAATCTGCCAATGAACAAGCAGAATTGCTTATAAAGGGTGAATATGTAGTGAATATGACTATGGATGTACTGATAGAGAAAGTAAGGAAGGAGGCTCCTTGGTCAATGCTCTTTGCTGATAACATCCTGTTGGTAGAGGAGAGCAAAGATACGTTGGAGAAGAAGTTGAAAGGTTGTAGAAAGGCTATTAAGAAAAAAGGACATTCAAAAACGGAGTATATGTGGTTACGAGGTAAAGTAATGGTTGAGGACATAGAATTGCTTGCAGAAAAACTAGGAAGAGTAGGAGAATTTAAATAGCTTGGCTTCTACATAACGGAAAATGGGACACTAAATCTAGAAATTGTCCACAAGATACATGCTGAATGGTTTACCTGGATCGAAAAATCGGGGCTAAAAGGAAAGATATTTAAGAGTATGATGAGACCTGCGTTCGTGTACGACGGTGAAGTGTGGCCTGTAAAGAATACTCAGGAAAAGAAGATGGAGGTAGCTGGAATAAAAATTTTAACTTATGAAAATGATAAGACTACAAGGGAGAGGACCAGGAACGACTTAATTAGTGAAAGAGCAAAAATAACTACAGTTTCAAAAAAGATTTAATAACAAAGACTGCAATGGTTTGGTCATGTCAGACGTAGAAGTGGAAACTAAGTGAGACATACGATGAAGCTCTTAAAACTTGCTGGAAAAAGAGTTAGAGGTAAACCGAGGAGAAGATGGAAGGCTTGTAAAGCAGAATACTTGAGACACAAAGGTTTAGGTGAAGCAGCAGGTCAATAATGGGAAAACTTTTTATTAATAATTTTCCAATGTAACGTTTGAACAAATAACATGGACTTTGTGTGTGTTGGTCCTACGAAAGATTTACTGAATTTTCACTTCAAATTTTTTCTGAAAATATTACCTTGTTATAGGAAATGTTTAGTATATTCAATAAAAATTGGGGTTTATTTCCAATAAAAAAGTCTATATCGTTAAATATTCTTAGGCTCAAGTTGGTAACATTTATTTTTTAAGTGTATTGTTTAACTTCTTTTTGCTATGTATTAATCGAACTCAACACTTTTTTCGAATTATTCTTCTTAAGATTAATGATTTTCAAATTACCTAAACAATATCGAGGACCATCTCCAAATGCCAAGAATGCTGCTGGATGCCTTTTGGCTTTATTTTCATCTGTAAATCGATCCGGATCAAATTTTTCCGGATCTGGATAAACTTCTGGATCATTCTGAATAGCCAGTATTGGAATAAGAACTTGAACTCCCTTTTTAATTGTTACACCAGTTCCAGGAACTATGTAATCTTTGTTACATTTTCTTGGAAGATTTGGAGTAGGTGGATGTTTTCGAAGACTTTCTAAAATATATATACATAGAATTAGTATAAAAGTTCTATATTTAATTTCTAATATAACAAATTGATAAAATAGCATACAAATAAACAATATAACTTCATAGATACCTATGAGGTAATCTATCCATGTAAAAGGCTAGAACTACAACATTACTCACACTGTTTTTCCAGCACGATAACTTCTAGCGCCATCTAGGAAATAAATTTGAAGTACTAACAGACATTTTCGTCATATTTTATTCTTGAAATGATAGCGTTAATTTATTGTTAATTCATTCTACAAATTATTGATTAAAATATTTTTTTTTTATTATTTTTTGTGGTGTGGATAGAATAGTTTATAAGATTACGACGTATCATTGAAAAGGAGAGGGGGTAGAGAATATGATAACATATAAAAAACACACATGGCCGCATTGCTAAAAAGGCAAAATATCGTATCTCACTTGATATTGGTCGCATTGGAGCGTGCGATAAGTTAAATAAAAAAAGAAGGATATAAAGATTATATTAGGATAGAAAAAATAAACAAGACCACTACCAAAAGGGCACTAGAGAACATCTTTGATATTATTGAACGTATAGTAACATAGCGATAGCTATCTAATCACACGACAATCAAAAACACTGAGAATGTAAACATTATGTGGAGCAAAATTAAAGATTCTCTTATAAAGATACAGAACTAAACTAAAAAAGAAACAAGAAACCGAAAATCTTTGATAACACAACAACTACTAGAAACCATGGAACAAAGCAGAAAATAAGAAAAAAACTAAGATAGAAATACAGAGAATAACATAAATTAATATGGAATAAAATAAAAGAGGCTAAGTAAATCTGAATAATGGAAACATGCACTAAATTGAAGTAATTTCAGAAAAAACATGATCATTATAATTTGCATAAAAAAGTCAGAGAAATATCTAGAAAATCACGAACAAACACATCTAACCAATTAATAAACAAAAGTAAAAACCTATTAATAACCCAATTAAAATTAAACAGATATAGACTAAATATATTGAAGATGTTTTTATGGACACCAGAACGGAACCAACATAAATTGATAGCGAGTAAGCTTTAATATTATTAAAATCTAAAGTCTAACACCTTATAAATGACTCAAAATCTGGCAGAGCCTCTGGGTCAGATAAAGATCACATCGAGCAGATTAAACTTATCTCTCTTATTTAACAACATATAAAAATATGGTGAGATACCTACAGAATGGCTACTATCGACCTTTGTTCTGCTACCAAAAATCAAGAATCCCAAACACTGTCACGACTATAGATTGATTAGCTTAATGTCACAATTATTGAAAATATTTTTTAATGTTATACATGCAGGAATATTTGAAAGTGAGAAGCAGATATGAGTAATAGACAGTCTGGCTTTTGTAATGGCTTCGAAGCAGTCGAAGCTCTGTATAGTTTTACAACTCTTGCTTAAAAATATCGAGACCAACAAGATCTTTTAGTAGCATTTGTAGACTATGAGAAAGCTTTCAACAAAGAAACCTCTGTTGGAACCAACAGACTGTGGTAACTTCTTCTTCATGTGCCTTGTCCGTTCCGAACGTTGGCAATCAACATGGCTATTCTGACTTTGTTTACGGCAGATCTGAATAGTTCAGCAGATGACAATCCGAATCATTGCCGTAAGTTTTGGAGCCAGTGTCTTCTCCTCCCTGGACCCCTTCTGCTGTCTATTTTCCCTTGAAGGATCAGCTGTAGTACTCTATATTTATTATGTCTCATAACGTGACCCAAGTATTTCAACTTTCTTTTCTTTATACTTATTCCTACCTCTCTCTCTTTACCTATCCGGCGTAGTACCTCTTCGTTGGTCACGTGCTCAGTCCAGGATATACGTAATATACGTCGGTAAGCCCACATTTCGAAGGCCTCTACTTTTTTCATCAATATTGCGGTCATTATCCACGCCTCCATTCCATATAACAAAACCGGGAATACATAACATTTCAGAAGTCGAATTTTGAGAAGTATGGTGAGGCTTTTAGAGGTAAAAATTTGCTTCATGCTAGTGAACGATACTCTTGCCTTTTCTACTCTTATACGTATTTCCTTCGCTTGATCCCAGTTTGAGTTAACTGTTGTTCCCAAGTAGATGTACGAGTCTACGTGTTCAATTCTTTCATTGTCTAATATCAGTTGATGTGGTGGTTGTTGGGTTTTGCTTACTAACATCCATTTGGTTTTTGTAATATTTAGTCTGAGTCCGTATTGTGCACTTGTTTTTTGTATCTTACTCATTAGGCAACTCAGTTCCTCCATGCTACTTGCTAGAATCACAGTGTCATCAGCATACCTTATGTTATTATTTATTTCTCCATTTATCTTTATGCCTTCTGTGCTGTGGTAACATTAAATGAAAATAGCACGGATGTTCAACAGATAAGTAGAGGTGTGAGACAAGGCTGACTTTCACGATCACTATTTAATATTATATTCCGAGGTGTTATTTATACAAGCACTTGAAAACTGTGCAAAAGAGATCAAGATGAATTGAGAAAATATAAATAACATTCGTTATTCCGAATAATACAGTCGCTGAAAGTAAGAAAGATCTGCAGACGCTACTAAACACAATTTGTGATACTGGGAAATAATTTGGTTTAACAATAAGTATAAAGAAAAATATAACTATGTTTATCAGTAACAGAAATAAAGTTATAACAAGGGTCAAGATAAGAAATGAGAATATTGAACCAGTGGACAAAATCTGGAATCTGGATTACTGAAGACCTAAATCTAAAATCAGAAATTCGATCACGAATTGAGCAATCAAGAGCAGCCTTTTTGAAGATGACGAGATTTTTAAGTAAGACAAGTCTGACTATGCAAATCCGATATCGTATGGTAAAATGATATATCCACTCTATGCTTCTTTATGGTGCCGAAGCTTGCACTGTTAATGATGAGAAAGCTGCAAGCTTTTAGGATGTGTCTTTTTAGAAGAATTTTGAAAATACCATGGACCGATCATATTACGAACGAAATTGTGTAGCACAAAATAGGAAGGGATATAGAAATTTTGACAACCAAGGAAAAAGGGGTCCTGATAGATGACAAATGTCTTATCTAAAAAACATTCGCGACTCGACAAAGCAGAAACTAGAGACGAATTTACAATGGTTATCTTCTGCTTTTTTTAAGGGCGTTACAACCCGTTGTGCGTCTTGGAGTGCTTAACAATGTTCTTCCATTCTATCCTGCCCAATACTTTCCTTCACTACTGCATGATATTCATGGTTTTAAGATCTACCCCTACATCGTTTATTTACCTTTTATAGGGTTTTTCTTTTGTCCTATTTCCTTAGAAAGGGTTAGAATATATAGACTTTACAAATCTAACGATATCTTCAATATGCATTTATTTATCCAGCTCGTAGTTCATTTTTATTTTCCACGAACCATCGCTACAATGGATTGGTCCAAATATCTTTCTTAATATTTTGCGCTTAAATATTCTTAACTGAATTTCATCAGAGGTTGAAACGGTCCATATTTCACATTCATATGTAAGCACTAGTCTAATTACTATTTTGTAGATTCTAAGCTTATACTCACGATTCAGCCACTTACTTTTCATTAAGTCTTTGTATATATAAAATCACTTATTACAGATAAGAATCGGTGCTTGTATTTCTTGACTGACGTTGTTCCTGTTATTTATTATGGAGCCTAGGTAGGGAAAGGTGGAAGCATAGTCGTAGGTATGGTTGTCTACCTTCAGATTCTCATGTCGATTCTTCCTTGTGCACTCCATATATTTTTTTCCTTTCATTTGTATTGAGACCAAATGCAGCGGCTTCCTGTTTCAAATCTATAGTTTTTTCATTTTATGCCCTTCTATTGCGGCTTATTATGGTAAAACATTTACCATATACGTTCATATTTAGTTTTTTGATAATAGCTTCCAAAGTTAGATTAAAAAGTGTTGCCTTGCCTAACTCCATTTTCAATATCAAATGCCTTAGTAATATTTCCATATATTCTAACCATGGCTTTTGAGTTCATCAAAGGTATTTAACTAACTTTGTCGGTATTCCTAACATGGATAGTTAATGGTTATACCCAACTTTTATAAGTCAAGTCGGTACCAGAAGAAGAAGAAAATTGCTTAAAGCGTTTTAGCAAAAAAGCAACGTTTTGCGCTTATAAGCAATATAGATAAAACATGGAGTTCCTACTTCAAACTCGAAATTAAACATAGTTCCTAATTAGTAGATAAAAGCCATTGAAATTTGCATAAATTCTTTGTTTGATACTCAGACCTTTTTGTCCAATTAAAAAGTCAGTGCATCTGCAAATGTGTAATTTTGCGTTACCGTTGTAACGTTAAGATATTTTGAATATCTATCTATATAAAAGGCTATGATGACAGGTCACACCGTTTGTGCAGTAAGGTAAGGACACCATCTAGGAAATAAATATGAACTACTATATTTCAATCTAATTTTGTTCTTGAAATGATACGTTTAATTAATTATACTGTATAAATTACATAATAATATTAATACTAATTATTTTAAATAATATTTTCAAGGTAGAATTTATTACAAAATAATTTAAAGCTTTATCTTAGTTTAGATATAGAATCCTAACGCCATCTTAACAAAAAAATCTAAATTAATTCGTTTTGTCGAAAATTACTAAAGATATATGTCACTGGGTAAGATAAACATACACTTACTATAAAAATAAAATGACGTTTAACAAACGTCAAGATTTTACCAAAATAAAATAAAATTAAAACTAAATAAGATTAAGTAAATTTAAATGAAGGTAAACAGAATTAAATAAAATTAAATCAAGGTAAACAGAATTATGTAGAATTAAATAATTTTTTGAGCGTTTTGTGGTGGGAGTTAAATAGTTCTTCGGATCGTAACATATGCTACATCATTGGAAAGCAGAGGCGGTAGTAAATATGTTGAGATAGAAAAAACACATTGTCACATTGCTAAGAGGGCATTACATCATATCTCCTTTGTGTTTGATCCGATTGGAGCGTGTAATATGTTAAATAAAAGACAAAGATATTAAGAATGTATTAAGATAGAAAAAACTAACAAGGCGACTACCAAAAGGGCACTACACACTATCTTAATTATTAATTACCGTACAACATATGAGATTTCATAGGGCACTATAGATAAAAACAAATTTACCATAAGATAAACTTTGACTTATTGACTTACAGAAGGCCACAGGCTAAGTAAAAAATAAACAATTGATCGAATCGTAACATGCGACATAGCAAATAAAAGGGGAGGATATAATGAATATATTTAGATAGAAAAAACAAAAAAAGAGACTACCAAACGGACACTACATATCGTCTTCGTTATTGTTCGTTATTATTGAACGTATAGCGACATACGATATATCACATGACACTATGCATGATAATAGACATATTTGCTATATATATATAAAGCAAATATTAAGGTAAATTTGCTTTATTATTACAAAATAAACAACTAGCGTAATACTAGCATATGACACATTAAATCAAACGACGTGAGACGAATAGTACATATATATTGTCTATAGCTTGCCATCAATATATATTCAAGGTACAGTAAAAAAACCATGATGTCAGGTCAGAAATGCACTGGATGATACTTTATATGTACTTGGATTGTATGCAAAAAGTTTATTTTAAAAATTAAATGACTGACTATAGATAACAATTGATTCGGTTCCCCGTGGCATGCGACGGGCAAATTTACTAGTAGAAAACATGTGCTTGTAATCTTTTATATTCATTTCACCGTATCTGTATTAGTATATCAATATTAGAAAACAGAGAGACTTACCATAAATCACTTGTTCCAAATACTTCATTTCCATTATTGCATCGTAAGTCAATTCATTATTGTGCTTATTCAACACCCTTTTAATTTCGTCTCTAAGTTTATTCTGAATATCTTTGTTTCTAGCTAACTCCAACAAAGCAAAACTAATAGTAGTTGACGACGTTTCAAAACCAGCAATAAAAAATAGCAAACACTGGGCTGCTAATTCATTGAACGTTATAAAATCAGTGCCATCTTTCTCACCCTCCTGTTTAAATATAAACTTGTCGTCGGCAACTTTTCCACGATTTTTCAATTGCAACAGCAAGTGCATAAAGTCCTTTCGGCTAATCTTATTTTTTTCTCTATAATCAATAGTTTTTTGTACAACGTTTAGAAAAAAAGTATTAACATCTTGGGGAAATATTGTTAAATTAAAAAAATTTATAACTTTTAACGGTAGTATAAACATAATTGTGTCCTTAAAACGTTCAATAGCAGTTAAATCAAATAACTTGCGTCCTTTATGCCTAAATTCTTCGTTTGGATTTTTAAGAGAATTACATTCTAATCCAAATGCAACTGATGCTATGACATCAGTTGTAAATCTGGCTACTAAGTCTCTTATATCTAATACTTCATTAAATCTAGCACGATCTTCTAAAATTTCATATAATCCCTTAGATGTAGAGCAAAGTGTTTGAAACATCATTTTAATTTTTCCTAAAAATATAAAATTAATTAATAAACTATACTTTTTGTGGTTTGTATCTTAATGGTCTCAAAATAGCCGGCTTTTATATAATCCGGTCAACTTAGACATCAAAATAGTTGGCAAATAACAAAAGTTGCTGAAGAGCCAAGTTTTGGTGGAGAGCTAGAGTTTACCATAACAAATAAAGTTTTAAAAGTCCCCATCGATCCCATGTGTGAAACAAAAGTTATTCCTGGTCAAAGGTCAAAATTTGAGATATTTTGGATTTTTCTCGAAAACGGTAAGTTTTATAAAAAAAAAACCTTAAACCAAAGTTGTAGATCTTAACATTCTCTACAAAAATAATCCTTACAATTTTTTTCCTATATAATAAGTACTTATATTCACTTGAACTGAACCTTTAGCACTAAACGAAACAGATAATATGAACAAGACCTATGGACAATACTGTAGCCATTGCTTACAATAGACAATCTGTTAAACAATGGTATAGCGAAATGTTTTTCAAGGCCACGTGGATAGAGGAAATTTAGTTTGGGACTGATTATCTTTAAAAGAAATATTTTCAGAATAGTATAATATATTATATAAAAGAGACACAAATAGGCATTTATACTTGTCTTAGGTGCCACATATATACGTGGCTTATATATTATTTGCATGTATATAATGTATAAAGTACTGCCAAGGTCAGTCTTGCTCAAATGTCCAGTTTAGTACAACAGAGGAAGACTTCTGTGATTTTAATGAAGAGACCAATGACTCAGTCAGATTTGAACAATTTTTGAACATTCAGCAAAAGGAAGAGGAAGAAGATGAAATCGAAGAAGACTTGACTGCTGAAGTAAACTTTCAAGAATATGAATTTTATTAAAATATCTAAAGAAATCAAAACAATAGTTAACCTAATAATCAATAGCAATACCAATAATCAATATCAATAATAAGGTAATATCTAGAACATGACCGGTATTATTGTTTCCTTAAATTCTCTTAAAATTGTTAAAACAGTTATAATCTATTTCTAATGAGTGTAGAGTAATAAAATCTCATGAAGTATTCAAAAGCGCTACAGGGTAATCCGTCAATAATCCGTCAATAAATTCCGTCCGCATTGCAAAATTCTGTCGTTTCATAAAGAGCAGGTAGGTATCACCCTGTTTTAAGGGATTAGTCCATTGTTATCGACAGATAAACACTGAGCCAGAGGCGCGCTAGTGGGTTAATTGACAAAAGAATATGCATTCTTAAAAATCATATTAAAGGAAATAAAAATGTAATACAGCAGAACAGTGTTATTAAAAAAATATAAAATGTAACAATAAAATATATACGAACCGAAATCGGGAAATACTCACAAACACACACGAATGAACTTTACATATTGAAACACTTGTGGGGAGTTTAAATCAATTTATTCACAAAAACTACAAAAACTTTACTGGATACGTTATTACAATTCTACATCACTATAGTCTTCATCCGAAGAACTGTCATCATCCCCTGGTGTTATAATTATAGGGTCAACCACCTGATCGACCAAGTTGTCCAGTTCCCACATTTTATCTTCCTCTTTTAAAACATGCTGGATTGCTTTTTGCCAGTTTTCTGATGTGATTTCCATAATGGCTTGATCAAACAATACCTTGACATCTTTCATTTTAAATGTGGTATTGTGCCTTGCAACATATCCTTTAACTTGTGCCCATATAAGTTCTATGGGATTTAATTCGCAATGATATGGCGGTAGGCGTAGCACAGTTACTTTATACTTTTCTGCTACATCTTCTACGGCATATTTTATGAAGCGAGATTTATGTTGTTTTACTACGGCTAGTAGTTCCTTCTTTATTGAATTCGTCTCAAACTGAATACCTTTATTTGACAGCCAGTTAATAATTTCTTGCTTTCTCCAAGCTGAAGTTGGTACCTTCTCTATGCGCCTTGAATGGTAGCTTGCATTATCCATAACCACGACCGAATCAGCTGGAAGAAATTTTAACATTTCCCCGAAGTAGTCTTCGAAGACATCCGAATTCATGTCCTCATGATAATCTCCCGTCCGACACGACTCAAAGCTTAACAAACCTTCTTTTAAAAATCCTTCTTTGCTTCCAATGTGAGCAATTATAAGCCTCTTCCCTTTTCCCGAAGGCACTTTAATACCCGTCGAATGGCCTTCTATGAAAACTTGGCGAGCACTTGTTACATTTTTATCTTGCCACATTTTTTGGACTATATAACCTTCGTTTATCCACGTCTCATCAAGATAAAAAATTTTCTTGTGCTCTCTGCGGTACTGTTTTATAGTTCTCAAATATTTTCGTCTCCAGCAAATGATTTCATCACTTTCCAGTAATAGTGCCTTTCGATTGTGCTTTTCCCAGGAAAAATTCATACTTTTTAAAGTTTTCCATAAAAGTTTTCTGGATATCAAAGGAATATCGTTATCTTGGCTTATCTCCATTAGTATTTTGTCAAGGGTGGGTATTTCCTTTTTAAAATAAAACGAATGAACTTTTCTTCGAATGTCACGTTTGGTGTGTTCACCTAAGATTTTTATTGGTCTTCCTGATTTTCTCTTGCATGGACTTAACTGGCCTGATATCTTTCTTTCTCGCAATAATTTAAAAATCGTGGACTGTCCAATTCCAGTCATTCGGGCACATCGCTCAACACTTTCTTGCACAGACAAACTAGGGTGATCGTGTTTTATGCAATCATATACATTTAAAATTATAACTTTTTCACTAACAGATAGCGGAGAATTTTTTACACCTCTTTTCTTTGGAGTAAATGTCGCCATTTTATAACTTTTTCACTATTTCTATATCACAATATTACTGTACGTTTAATTGGTGTAGTAACAATTACTAACTCGAATGTCGAATATCGAATGATAATAATAAAATAAAAGAGGGATTATAATGAAAGTGTAAGTAAAACCTCATTACGCGTTATTAGTCTTCATGTTGATTTATTTTAGTTCTTAGTAATATTAGGAGGTGCGTCATACCCTTATCAGTTTCTTCTAATGCTTTTATTCGTTCAGTAAGGAAGTGAATTTGTTTTTATAAATAAAAATGTAATTAGCTTTAATGACCATATAATGGAATACGAGTTTGAAGAATAAGTTAATCGAAAAATTAAATAAAATTGGTTATCACAAAATATCCAAAATATGATATTTTGAGGTACATCAATTTTTGACGACGAAGTTGACATCCGTCCATTTGCCTACGCCCATGACGACACCGAAATTCAGGCAAATTTTATGACACTTCATGATTTATTACTCTATACTCATTTGAAACCAATTATAGTGGAGTAGGCCTACAGTGGAAACCACGCTAAAAAAAAAACGCGCCGAGTACACTATCTCACAGATGGTGTATAAACGTATGCATATTATCATGTATAATGTGACTCTTAGAATCGTGATATCTCAGGAATAGCAACTCTTAGGAAAAAATAGTAAAAATTATTTTTGTAGAGAATTTTGAGGTCTACACCTTCGGTTAAAGTTTTTTTTTGATAAAACTTACCTTTTTCTAAAAAAATCTCAAATTTTGACATTTGAACCCGAATAACTTTTGTTGCACACATGGGATCGATCGGGACTTTGAAAGATTGGGAAAAATTTATTTGTTATGGTATACCCTAGCTCTTCACCAAAATTTGGCTCTCCGGCAATTTTTTTTATTTCAAATGTCTATATAGACCGGTTTATTAATTGCGTTTATACATTTTAAACTACACTTCACCAAATATGTATTACATCACCTGCCATCTCTGAGTTAGAATGTCATAATAAAAACTATATTAATATGAATATTTTATATTGTCTTAAATGTTTTGTTTGTTCAAATAACTAACTAAAAGCATACATGAAGTGATATAAAAGCTATGTTTTTACATCACTCTACAATTTTTAAAATTTAGGTAAAGATAGTAACTTAGTTTATGGCATCTTTTAGTGGTGTGTTTTAACTCTGACACATAAACAAGACATCAGTTATTGACACCACTTCATTAACATCCCGGCCAATTTTCTGACTGGAACCCTAAGAAACTGTGTTCTTTGTTTATATCGAGAGTGACTAATATCCAGTATTTCTTATATATATATATATATATATATATATATATATATATATATATATATATATATATATATATATATTGAGATGATATGAAACATAGGAGAAAGAAAAAAAGTGTTTTTAAATAAAAATTATAAGTTATATACTAGACAATATTATAAAAATTATTTATATGAGGGTATTCTTAAGAATTCTTAAGAAATTAGCATATAATAAGTGTAAAAAGTTTTTTTTTTTTAATAATTATGATATATTTAAGTGAGCCATGTGCATAGGCAACCAAATATACTCTAAATAAGTGACAGTGACAGTTCAATAATAATTGCGAATGTGAAATAGGGTTATTTGTTGGTTTGAGATGTTTAGTTTACATATAATTACGGATTTAAAATGGTGTAATTTGTTAATTTAGGGTGTTTAATTTACATATAAGTTTATATACTGATCTGAAAAGCCTAAATGTAAATAAAATTCTCGATAGAAAAGTAAAGAATTCTCTAGAACACGGAAGTTAACCCTGTTTGCGAAATAGAGTATTCGAGAAAATTCATATATTTAGGAAATATAACAATTCGAATATGATTTCTTGCCAGATGATTCTGGAACATTGAAAAGATATAAATACTCGGTGATTTGAAAGAAAAGTTAGTTAGACACAGTTAGTTAGACACAGACAGTTAGTATGAAGTCAGTATAAAGTCAGTCGGTCATATTTTCAATAGAGTGAAGTCAGTTGTTCAGTAAGTTCAAGATAGAATAGAGTCAGTCAATTGGTGAAATGTTCAATATAGTAAGTTCAATGAAGATTAAGAAACAGAATAAAGAGAATATTATTGAAGATTAAAAATTATGTTATGTATAAATGGTGATTGGATAATGGAAGAAAGTATTAATTGAAAATTAAAATTATATAATATATTTGGTGATTGGAAGAGAAAAAAAGATTATTAGAAAGAAGAATAAATAGGAAAGAGGAAAGAACAATATTTTACTGATTTTTAAATACTATTAAGAAGAAAAATATTCTAAAATGATGGAAGCTGATAATTAAAACATTGTGGAGTATTTGGCAAGGCAAGTTTACAAAAGAAAGATAACCGAGGCTGAGAACGAAGACATTGAGTGGTGACTAAAATCTTTATTTTGGAGAACAGTTTCATTTGGGCATTTAGTGACAGAAAGGTACAAAATTTTGTTAATATAATTTAATTAGTGTCATAAGAATTTCAATTTTAAAGATAGTTTGTTTAAAATTTAGATTGTCTATATAATTTAATTAGTTTCATAAGAATTTTAATTTAAAGATAGTTTATTTTAAATTTTACATTGGTTATGTTAGATATATATGTGTGTAATAGATATAATAAAGAAAATTTCAAAAAGTGCTTACAAACTAATTCTTTGAGAACCGCGATAAAAACCCTATATATACATATATATATATATATATATATATATATATATATATATATATATATATATATATATATATATATATATATATATATATATCTATATATATATATATATATATATATATATATATATATATATATATCTAAGAAGAAGAAGATGTCCAAGATACATTATTTGGTTTTAGGAATGCTATGGGAACCGGGGAGGCACTTTTTGCGCTTAACATCCTATTACAAAAATACCGTGACCAAAGAAAAGATGTATTTGCATGTTTCGTGGACTTCGAAAAGGCATTCGATAAAGTACAGCATGTAAAATTAATGATAATACTGAAAAATATTAGCCCTTTTTCTATCCGAATTGTCGAATAAAGGCCTCTCCCATTTCTCGCCATTCATCCCTGTTGTGTGCTAGGCGTTTCCACATTGGTCCTGCGACTCTTTTGATATCGTCGCTCCAGCGCATTTGAGGTCTTCCTCTTAGTCTCTTCGCATCGTACGGTCGTCAGTTTCCGACTTCTTTGTTCCATCTACCATCTTCGAGACGTTCGTTGTGTCCAGCCCATTTCCATTTTAATGTAGCTGCTTGTTTCGCGGCGTCCTTTATTTTTGTTTTGTTCCGGATTGCTTCGTTCGTTTGCTGATCTATTAGTGAGATACCAAGCATCTGTCGTTCCATGGCTCGCTGAGTTTTTCGAATCTTGTCCATGTTCTTTTTTGTGAATGTCCAGGTTTGAGCTCCGTAAGTGAGAACGGGAAGAATACAAGAATCGAACACTTTGGTTCGAAGGTTTTGAAAATATCGGAAAAATATCGGAATAGATGACAAGGATATTCGTGTCATTAAAAATTTGTAACGGAATCAAACTGCTATCGTAAAAATTGGAGATAACTACACCTATGAAATCTCCATACAACGAGGAGTAAGACAAGGTTGCATTTTGTCGCCAACATTGTTCACTTTTACTCGGATCAGTTATTTAAAAAGGCACTTGAGAGACAACCATATGGAATAAAAACCAACGGGGAAGTACTTAATGTGATTAGATATGCAGAGGATACAGTAATTCTGTCAGATAATATTGAAGGTCTCCAAATTCTGCTTGATCATATTCACGAGGTAGAAGAGGAAATGGGCATAAAAATAAACTCAAACAAAACCAAATTTTTAGTGTTTAGTCGTGACCCACATCCCGATGCAAAGCTTCAATTAAACGAAGTCCAGGTTAAGAAAGTCCACAAAATCACATATTTGGGAACTGTGATAACGGACCAACTAGATCCAGACATAGAAATAAAACGTAGACTAGCAATGACTAAAACTACTTTTATGGAAATAAAATCATTTCTTTGCAATAATCATCTTAGTTTAGAACTAAGATAAAGAATGGTTAATTGTTATGTTTGGTCCGTACTTTTGTATAGTGCAGAAGTGTGGACGCTAAAAGTATCGATCATGAACAAAATTGAAGCCTTGGAAATGTGGGTTCATAGACGAATTCTAAAGATACCTTGCACGGCAAGGAAAATTAATGAAGAAGTACTAAGGAGCGTCAACAAAGATAGAGAACTGCTAAAGACCGTTAAACATCGAAAAATGTCTTATCTGGGACATATAGTAAGGAGAAGTCGATATAAAATATTACTACTGTTCCTTAAAGGTAAAATAGAGGGCCGTAGTGGTGTAGGAAGAAAACAAGTTTTTTTGTTAAAAAACATTCGTGAATGGACACAGATAACAAATGCAGGACAATTATTCCATATTGCAGAAGATCGAGAAGCCTTCGCAATGGTGATCGCCAACGTCGGATAATTTTGATATGGCACGCGAAGAAGAAGAATATATATATATATATATATATATATATATATATATATATATATATATATATATATATATATATATATATATATATATGTATATATGTATATATATATATATATATATATATATATATATATATATATATATATATATATATATATATAGCTAAATAATAAATAAATGATAATACATCATCAATTATACAACTGTATAAATCAATAAAGTTACTAATCTAATTCAATAATTAACACTATTTGTTTGATTTTTTTATTCAGAGAAATAAATAATTAAATTGTTTATAGTTTACTATAAATATCATGCAAAAACTACAGAGGTTCTAGATAAAAACGTTCAACAGATAACTTTCTTTGAAAATACTTTCTCTTTAAAATAAGATTTTCTAAGTTTCTTTAAAAAAATGTTTATAAAAAAAAAGTTATTGTCAATTAAAACCGAAAGTAAGCATATTTTTCAATTGGTTGTAATTACTAAAATTATTCTAAATTAAAACAATAAAAACATTTAAAACATATTTCATAATGTGAGTTTTTTTGTAGTTACTACATTTACGAAAGATGGGCACCATCGGTCAACTAGTTTTTTAATAATTATATTTGTATATCCCATTTGAGAAAACAAAAGTCTTTTTAAATGGCTGTACAGCTGCTTTGCCAATACTTAGAATATTTGTGGTCTGATTCCCGTTATAAGATTTTAAACTTTCATGTTTTTTAAAAACTATAATAGTTTTTAGTTGTTTGCATACAAATAATTAATTCAGAATGAAGTACCGTTACTATTAATGTGGATCCTAAATTATACTGTTCTTTTTTCCTTAATATATCTTACCAGTCCATCTTTTACGAGCTGTACCTTACTTAGTATGCATGCAAATGACGTTTTGTAGTGCCTATTTTAAAGATAAACTATAAAAAACCTCAGATATTATTACCCCGAAAAATCAATCCAATATTTGCAAAAAGTTTCCTTTCACCAACCATATCTCACTTTGTATTCTGATCATTTTAAAAAATAAATTTGCATTACTGGCATATTTTTTGAGTTATTCACGAAAAACCATTAAAAACGTGACTTTTTTAATAAAAATTTGCTGTTTTCAGTCATAAATAGCTCAAACAGTATTGACTTTCGAAAAAAACCTCTATAGAACTAAAGTTGGTTATAATTAAATCGTCTATAATTCCTCTATCAATTATTTTCAGCAAAAGAATTTATACCCCCAGAAGAAGTGGCAACCACCCCTGGGGCGAAAGCACACATCGGTGTTTAATAGCTTTTGTTGATACTGATAAAAACTCTAAGAAGAACAAGAGGAATGTAGATTAAAACAATTTAAAAAATTACCTTACCAGTTGTAAATGTAGGTGACAATTTGGCTCTAAGTTTTTTCCATTTATCATCCTCCAAGGCAAACAAATGTCCAGAAAGGGGATCAAACTCTTCATTTTTGTATACACCATGATTCACAAAATATTCAAAATCTCGTACAAAAATATTTTTAATAACATCTAAGTCAACAGGAATATAAATGGGAACGAAGAAAAAGTATATACCACCATGCTTTAGTCCTTGAGCTTTAAATTGATTATATATATTACGTAACTGATCCCCTATTGATATTCTTTGTTGAACCATATCTTTAATGTTACCGAAAATTAAATGGGGCTCTAGGTATTCCAGTCCTACCCGTTTCCAATACGTGACCTTCCATTTTAAATATAAATACACTATACCTACACAAAGTGCTATACACGAGAATGTCGTTAAATACATCATTTTAGTAGCCTTGCTGTTACTTGTATGCAATAAAACGCAACTGCATCCTTTCATATATTTTTAGATAATAATTTAATACGCACTTGTTATTTACATTGATAATACAGGCCAGGACAACGTTTGATTACACCATCTACTTACATATTTATATACAATTAATAGCTTCACTTGAAACGTAGTTTTACTATGTCCAGTCACATAATGTAGCTTTAAAAAAAACAAAATTATGTGTCCAAAATTATGCATATTTTTCCACTGCATCTATTGCTAATACTCTTGTAATTGATTTATATGAGTCTGCCATTACAAATGAAATTCAACGAACACTAACACATATAAATTTAGGAATAAATAAATTAAATAAACATTTAGACTAATCTTCATGATCCAACGTCCATATTTATATTATCCTAATGTATATCCTAATATCCTAATATCCCATCCTAATATCCTAATTTAAACGTTCTTTATCCTAATTTAATATCCATGATCCAACGTCCAGAATATGTATATCCTAATATCCTAATTTAAACGTCCATTTAATTAAAATAAACCGTGAATAGAAACAAACACATAAAAGAACTAAAAACGCTCTTTTCGGGCTTTCGTCTCGGAAAACTTTTTGACAATTTCTTTAACCGTTATGTCAATACCCAAGTACCTGATACGGGAGTCTATACCCGTGCTACCCAGGTACCCGGCATTGTTTCGGTAAACTTCGCTTGTACATTCCGAAAATAACAGACAATTGGGATTTTGTTTGCTATCAGTGTTTATTTAACTGTGCTTACAAGTTGTTAATATTTTTGTGACTATATGCGTGTTTTATGTTGTAATTACTTGTAATAATGGCAAGAAGAGAAGTAAGTGCTAGCGAATTTAGAAGGTAAGTTATTACTGTTTATTTTTACAACGTTTTATACATGTATTATTCAATTTTAGAATGACGTATGAAAAGCAACAGAAGTACTTGCAACAATTTATAGACGATATAGATGAGGAAGTAGACAAAAATATCGAAAACCAGGAATCAGATGAGGACTATGTTTCGCAAAGCAAACCGGATGGAGATGAAGCTTCTGACGTAGAGGACGTTTTTACTGATATCAATAATAAGATTGAAATCGATACCGACGGCGACGATAGTAGTGATGAAGATTTTGACGATTTTCAAGAAAGTTCTTCCCAAAGTGATGTTCTGGTTGCAAAAGATAAAACGATTTGGCAACGAAAACCGTTTACTGCAAGTCGAACACTGAAACGTAACCTTTTGCGTGAAAAAACGGGCCCAGTACGTTCTACTAAAACTCTTTCGATTAAAGATACATTAAAATGTGTTTTCATTGACGTAATGTGTGACATAATTATACGCGAAACCAATTAGGTATTCTTATTACAGCAGGAGTACGGCATTCAAATTCAGAGCACTCGAAAGATTTATGAAAAACAGACTCTCATCCTTTGTACCGAGCAAGTATGGGCATAAATCGCTTTTGGAGCATCAGCAGATTCTTACGGTTTGCAAAATGATAAAGCTGCAGCTATTACAGATATATTCCATCTTCTCAATGATAATTTACGTCGTAACTACGTACCGTCGGATTCTCTTACTGTGGATGAACATTTATTTCCTTTTAGAGGTAGGACACGTTTCAAGCAATATATGCCAGCAAAACCTGCCAAGTATGGCATCAAGGTTTGGTGGGTTTGTGACGCCAATAATTCGTATCCACTTAACGGACAAATTTATACTGGAAAAAATTCGACTGGACGTGAAACTAATCAAGGTGAACGCGTATGAAAAGATTTGTGTTACCGATACAAAAATTCTGGACGAAACATAACAATGGATAATTTTTTCACAACTCTTCCACTAGCCCGTCTCCTGTTGTCTTGGAATTTATCATTAGTTGGTACTTTGAAAAGAAACAAACCATATATTCCACAAGAAATGCTGCCTTCGCCAGAGCGTGAGCCTGAATCGTCATTACACGGATTCAGCGCAGATCGTGTTACTATTTGTTCATATGTACCAAAAAAGAAAAACAGCGTTATCTTGCTGTCAACAATGCATGACAACAATAATGTAAGTGGCCCAAAAAATAAACCTGAAATAATTCAGTTCTATAATACAACTAAAGGAGGCGTAGACAACATGGACAAAATGGTTTCTTATTATTCCACTAAACGCAGAACTTTGCGTTGGCCAGTAGCCTTGTTTTACAATATCCTAGACGTAGCTTGCCTAGCAACCTATATAATTTATACAGAGAATAATCCACAGAGTTCTACTGAAACCAGTAAGCGTAGAATTTTTCTACAAGACTTAGGGAAACAACTAGTGATGCCTGCAATTTCTGCTAGATCTAAAGTACCAAATGTATACCGAAATTTTTCATCAAGGTCAGGAATTGAGTGTATGTTAGGAAAACCTCTACCTACAGATTCAAGTAATACTGCAGAGTCATTACCACTTCGAGATTCCACTGGACGCCTTAAAATTGTTGGAAACTGCATTACAACTACATTTGTATGTCTTTAGCGAAAAAGCGGCTAAGAAAGACACGAAAATCATGTAATGTTTGTAATCGTCCACTATGTAACTAACACTCAGTAAATATAAGTAAGTGTGGACAATGTGTTTAAAATGTAACTTTTATTTACGTTTCCATGTCAATTTTATTATAAAAAAACTAGACAGAGCTTCATAATTTACTAAACATTAGTGTTACCCGGGTGCCACGGGTGTGGACGTAATGATGTAAAAACTTTGACAGGTAATTTTAATATATTATATGCATTTTTTTCTTTGGTTTTTATTATAAATCTCTTCGTTCTAAATAATTTTAGGAATAACTAGAAGCTCGAATAAAAATATTTATATTATCGTCAATGATTCAGATAAAACAATTACCAAGGATACCCAGGTACCTGGGTATAGACACAAAGGTTAATGTCCAATGTCGCACACACTTTATGTTCTACAGATAACACAGCTAAAGCAGAAAGTCTATCTTGCGTCATTGAGGATCGCAAATAGTTTTTAATAATCTTAAGTTTTGAAAACGACCGCTCACCCGTAGCTACAGTAACAGGTAGAGTTAGGAATATACGTACTATTATAGTTAAGTTGGGAAATGTTAATACAAGATTATTTTGGTAAATAGATTTAAGATTATCACTAGGACTTTTTTTTACGAAAAAAAAAATGGTTGAATAGCTTTAATTTCTTCATATAAATCGGTTGCACTAATCTCAGTCTTTGAGCTGTTTATGTCTGTAAGGGCTTGATTCACTTTCTCTCAATTTGTTTTAAGTTCATCATCGTTTTTATGCTATATAAACAACCTTTGGTTATGCTATATATTACACTAAAAACGTCTGTGTGCTGTTGAAGTAATTAGAACCGTTCTTCAATTGCTGGTATGGCAGCATCCAAAATCTTAAAATAAAAATTTATTTTAAATGACAATTTCGGAGAAAATATAGGTTCATCAGCTCCTTCATACTCAAAATGCACTTTTCTTCTTCTAATTCGTTCGGTAGAGGAGCTAGGGAAATCATATATGTTAGCTTTTGTAGATATATCTCTGGATTCGGTTACAAAATTTTGAAAATGTTCATCAGAACGTTTGGTTATAAAATATTTTTTTAAATTATCAAGTGCATCAAGTGAAGCCTTTATGTCAAATTTTGGACTTTGAAGGATTTTGCTAACCACGTTTATTTTACTTAAAATATCTTGCCACACTACAACAGAACACATGAATTTGAATTTCCTAATTTTAATTTTAAGGGATTTTGCTAAAGTCCTAGTATTCATATCCCGTGTGTTATCATTTTGCAATTCTTCTAAAGCAATATATATTTCACTAATCTAGGTTTTTAATGTTGCGATTGCATCGATCCGACTGTCCCATGGCGTGTCCGACAATGCTTTTAATGTCAACTTTGGAAGGTGCTTTAATAAAATGTTCCATCTAATATTGGAAGAAGAAAAAAATACATATAGTTCCTGTACAGTATTAAAAAATTCCACTGACGCAAAACTTATTTTTACTGCATCATACACTAACAGATTTAAACTATGCGTAGAACAGAGAATAAAAAATGCTCGAGGCTATTTATCTAAGATTTTCTTCTGCAATCCAATGTGTTTACCACGCATATTGTCTCCATTATCGTAACCCTGTCCACGCAAATTATTAATATTTATATTTAATTAATTCAGTTTCTTTTCTATAAATTCAAACAGACCTTGTCCAGTTACGTCAGTTACATGAGAAAAGCCCAAGAAGTATTCAAATATCTGAACTGGTGTTGAAGTTGAAACACATCTTACTACAATTGTTATTTGTTCTACGTGCGTTATATCTGGGGTACAATCTAATATGATAAAAAAATGTTCGAATTGGTTTGAGGATAACGTTCTGAACAGAGTTTGCCAATAAAACAATCAATTCATTTTGATGTTGCCATCCTAAATAATGTGGTATATTTGTACTCTTGGATTCCACACGACGAAGATTCTCCGATAATACAGAGTCAAACTTAAAAATTATTTTAAATAACTGCAAATAATTTTCATTATTTGGTTCAAATAACCTATTGAATGATTTTCTAAAAGCTAAACATTGTTTAGATAAAAATTTCTACAAAAAATCTTTCAACAACAGCGCCCCAATGTTTTTCTCCATTTCATATAATTTTTAATAAGCAGAGTCAACTGCTAATCCTTTTTTTAATACTGTACAGTTCAAACAGTTTTTGAGAATATTTTATATGAGCTGCACCAGATTAATCTCATTTTAAAATAATAGCTAAATGTTGCCAATCACTTACCCCATTAATTCCACTAAGTAATTTTTGGCTGCTTTCATCACAACAAAACAGTTTACAAGGTGCACAAAAAACACTATTTAGTGATAATGAGTAAAGTAACCACGGCAATGAATTAGGTCTTGATTAGGTAATGTGCGATAATAATAAGTTTCTGAAAATTTCCTATTATTTGTATCTCTGGGGAAGTTAATTTTTGTAATTTGCTAAGGAAAATTTTCAACAACAAATTGAACTTCACTTGGTTCATATTTGCAGGCCATTTTCCGGGAACATCTGAAACCAAATATATACTGGAGCTTCCTACACTGCAATTCAGATTAACTGGAACATTAATTGGTCTATCTTGGTTGGTGGTTTCAGGTTCAGGCGTCTCAGCATCAGCACTCGCACTATCGCTATTATTGTCATCAAATCATCCGTCTCTATCCGCAGGAATATTCAATTGTTTGGTACTTTTTTCTATAGTTTGGACTTCGCTTGAAGTTGAAGGTAATAAATTTATATCTGAGTCTTGTATATTTTTATGTATGTTTTTCATCAAAAATGATTTCAGTGTACCGCTAAGTTTTTTTTCTCCTCATTTTTTGCTTTTTTATTTTTCTATATTGAAAGCCTGAAAGTCATTTTCTTTTACTTTCGGACATTTTAAAATAATCACTTAAGAACGAAGCCGGGCGAATTTAACAAAATAAATCCAAAAACACTTCAAATAAGTTGTCCAAAAAATGTTTCTTCAAATATTATGTAGCGTAACGAGTATACGAATAAAATTGCTCTGATTTTGACGTTACTTCGAAATATAGTACCTACTGTGAAAAAAAAACCGGTATACTACTATATTTTACAAACAAAATCGTTTATCAAAAGCGTGTCTAAATTCGTCGAATTCTCAACTAAGACTGAACATAAGACATAATAACCCATTTATAAACATAATCATAGGAAAAATATTATAACAGAAACTTTACAACCACTTGCCTAAATTCTTGTAAAGTATCTACGTGTGAAATCCCAAATAACTGAAGTCCGAAAGCCGCCAGCCGCTTTGAATTAAAAAGTATTACCGAAACTGCTTTATAACAAGAACTGCAGTTCATACAATAAATAATATTTTCTGACATTTTTTTTAGATAAGGATGAAAAAAAGAAGTATACATGATAAATTAAACGCATTTAAGTATTAGCAGGTACTGAACAATTATTATTGTTTGGAATATTAGAGTTCACAGAATTATCTGAATCATTACTATTTAATTAGTTGAATTTATTTTCGTTTTAAAAAAGTATTATCATCAGTGGACTGCTTTTAGCTGCCCTTATTGTTGGCCGCCCGTGTGTGATGCACACTTGGCACACATGGTAGTGATGGCCCTGCTTTCACATCTGTAAAAGGTTTCCCTATGTTCAATTTTGGCAGGAGTCCCTTAAGGTAGTGTACTCGGTTCAGCCCTATATTTACTGTATATAACTGACATGCTTACCACAAATAATACTATGATTGTTACGTATGCGGGTGATACCGTCATAATAGCCACTCATGTGAATAAAAGATTAGCATCCAGAAACTTATTTATAAGCAAAATTATTTAGACCAATTAGAAAATTGGTTAAAACTATGATATTTCAAGGTTCTTCTTCTTCTTAAAGTGCCCTCTCCTCAATGGAGGTTGGCTACTACAATTTTAAAATCTTCTCTATCTTCAGCTGTTCTTATTAGCTGTTCAAAATTTAGCCCTGTCCATTGTCGGATGTTTCTGAGCCACGATAGTCTTTTCCTTCCTAGGCCTCTCTTTCCCTCGATTTTTCCTTTCACTATAAGTTGGGCCTTTATAGGTATATTACCTTATTTCAAGGTAATATAGTATAAATCAAAAACTACTACCTGCTAGGAACAATGTCAAATAGCTGGAAATGAAATATCTGGGTTAAGGTAATCACCTTAACTGGTAAAAACATATTTAGTTCAAAAGATTACATCTGGGCATGCGTTACAAGAAAATATAAAAATATACTGAATTCTGAATCAGAAGTCAGGTTCAAGTATACAAAACAATCTTCTTTTCTACAAGGCAATAGTATGACAGGTACAGATGTATCGGATTTAAATCTGGAAACTGCCAGTAGTACAAATATGCAAAGACTACAAAGAATCCAATCCAAAGTCCTTTGCGATATCTGCAATGCGACATAGTATTTGCCAAACGATGTTAATAATGTATCATCACCTAAACCTTGAAGCAATTATTTCATCAAAATCCACTCGCTAACAATCTTCTGATGCCACCACTGCTTAAGACTTAAAGGTTGAATCCTCTGGATATCACCACCACTAGAAACGGTAGAAGATTGAAGGTACTCATTTGCACAAAAGTCAAAAATTTGAGTGTGGCTCTAACTTTGTCACTTTTCTTTATGTCTGTCAAACATATTGTTTATTGTTATTTTGATAAAGGATTGCACTAAATAAATAAAGGTAAATAAAAAATCCCTCACTGCGGTATCTAACGTGATTTTAATAGAACTATCAGTTGTTTGTAGATCTACACTATCTTTTCACTTTTTTTGACATTTTTATTGGCCACATTTGTGCTCATACGTTTTGCGTGAATTTCTTTATTTGCTGCTCCGTTAAAATAATTTTTATTTATACATTTATATACAATAATACAAAGAAAAAAAAATAAAATATAGAAGAAAATAAATAAAATTATCTAATAGTCACCTATCCTATTTTTTCTGTCTTTAATTATGTATTTGCAAACAATTACTACGTTTACAATCTAGCTAATTCATTTCGCCAAGGCTAACTTCCCGATGCAACAAATAATATTTAACTATTCATAAGTGTTATTAAACTTGTCACTCCAACTTATCCTAATTGAAGTAGTGATATTGCGCTGTTTTATATTTAAGTATTCAAAAATGTTTAAATTGAAACGAAATGCCAAGAAATTTAAAATTAAAAATGGATTTTGATGTTATTTAAGAATGCAGTAAAAGGGAAAATGTTGTAGTTAAACCTTTTTTGGATTTGGATTTATCCAATAGTCGTAAAGAGAGTTTAGTAAAATTTATTTTGTTTGGATGATGTTTGTCTACAATTTCTAAGCAAGTCGTTTGTGAGCGAAGTAATTATGCTTTGATGAATTGAAAGCCATATATATATATATATATATATATATATATATATATATATATATATATATATATATATATATATATATATATATATACATATATATTTATATATATATATATATATTTATATATATATATATATATATATATATATATATATATATATATATATTGTTATGATATGTAAAATCGAGAAAAATATTGGTTTGTTTAAAAATATTTCAAAATTCAATAACATTAAAATAATTCAGATAAGTAGGATAATATCCAACAAACATTTCGGAGAAGGAAAGTTATTAAATCCTTGGATTTCCTGTACTAAACAAAGTGTAAGCTTTGCATTTATTTCTTTGTTATACTTGAGTGACCCGCATAAGTTTAAGTGAAAGCCACAGACAATTGAACGGGGTTTTTCAAAATACATTAATGCAGTGATTAAAGACAATAGAAGGGATTATAGAAAGTGGTTTTTGTTAGTTTTTAAGAATTATAGAAAAATATTATTTGTAAATAAGTTTTAGGAAATCTTATAATTATAGGTAAAAATTTGTTTGTTATCGAAATGAAAAAATGGGGGAATTGTGACGAGTTTTGATTGGCGGAGATTGAAAGGTATGTAGGAATGAAAGTGTAGCTAGATTTAGGAGAGAGAAAAGAGTTCAGTTGGTTTTCCAAATCTGTAAGAGGAACAGGGATTGTTCTCTGGCGGTTCCTGAAATGTAGCAAGCAGTAGTGTTGAATGTTAGTGAGTTTTTGTGGAGTTAGTGTATCTGACAGAAGCTGAAGCAGCAAAATATTGTAAGTCATATTTCTCTACTTATATTCCAAGAGTCACTGTTCAGGCCAACGAGAGATTCAGTTTATCGTAAAGAGAAGATATTCCAAGAGTCATTTTTCACTCGGGCCAACGAGAGATTCAGTTTATCGAGAGGAGAAAGGCTATCATAATTTGAATGATTTGTGCTTTTGAAGGAGATCATTAAGGACGATATACTTGCAACAATCTGTGTAAGATTGCTGGTTACATAGGGAGCGGTTGAGAGGAGATAATATAGTCTACAAGGAACAAGGATTTGGACCACTCATCATCAGAGAGAGATATTTTGTTTTCTGCAGTTTTTTCTTTTATTGATAACACAATTTTTACACTTAATTTAGAAAGGATATAAATATTTTGATTAGGAGAGTTAGAATAGTTCGGAATTTTGAGATTTCAATTAATATTGTTTGTACCAAAAATTTTAATTGTTCACGTACGGAGAACAAAATTTTGAGAATCCTTATATGAGATTTGTTTATTGAAAACTTTTGAGTGTGAATTATTTCATTATTTTTATTTCAATATATAGTGTTAGATCATATGTGTTTTTTATTATTCCGGTATTCTCTGAACCTTACCTTTCACATGTAATAGCATAGATATTGAAGCACGAATGTAACCCTGAGATAAAAGAATTAAAAATTGTGATAGAGTCATAATCATATCATTTAAATAATTTTAATTAATCAAAAAAAATAATTAGCTAATTATTGCTTGGCGCACCAAGACTTTAAATATCACAATAATATATATATATATATATTTATTTATTTATTTTTTTTTGTAGTTACGAGATTCACGTAATTTATATATTTCACTTTGACAAGATATGACTATATGTATATGGCATCTAAGATATTTGCCAAAAAAACGATACATTATGTCAGTAAAATCCCTTTTCACAATAGAATTTTGAAAATTAATGTACACTTATCAGTTTAAGTAGCATTTTGTTTACATATCTACAAAATTTGATAAAAATCTAAGAAAATTGAGTGATTAAAAAATAAAAACAAATTGCCATGAAGTTATAAATTTTAAATTTCTCTCTACTGAAAACTTGTTCTATTTGACGTATCAAGTTTTGGCAAGTAGCTACAGATATATTAGTATCAAACATTTTAAGTCATCGTTTTCGGTTTTATTTTCTATACCTGAGTTGTAAGTTTGAAGGAAGGAGTTGAAAGAGGTCTATGTCCAAACATGGACGACAGAAGGCTAAGACGAAGAAGAGAAGAGTTCTGAGTTTACGTTACTGCACTACATATATCAAGTTTTTTACATGATTGCTTAAAAGAAAGTATCTTCTCCGAGTCTACTCTAAACAAGCAAACAATAAAGACTATTTGTCGCTTACTGATCGTGCTACATTAAATAGTAATAATTATCAAAAAATTTAAAAGTATAAAAAACTAAGTGAAAGTGATACAAAAGATTAGAATCTTGAGTAAATAAAACTCATTATTATCATCTATTTGGATATAAATATTGGATATAAGTTAAATTACTACAAATAATAAACTGATAAAATTGTTTAACTTCACATCGATAAACCTGTCTAAGATCATAGGCTATGAAACAGAACCGGTTCCAGTTTCTTTTAAAAACATCATGTCAGCTAACCAACACAAAATGTATTATATTCAACAGCAGTTAATCAACCACGAGGTACTGTAATTCCAAACAAAGAACAATCAATTTTTATGATACTTTAGAACATTTTACACTTAATCATTACCTATCTCGAAGGAATGAGTCAACATGTAGATCCGAAAAATATAATCTTGGCATTCCGTATATCCTGTCTTTTTTCTGATTTTTATTTATTTATTTGTCAGCAAGAGTATGGATGATTTTGTTTCACTATATTCTCATTATCACTTGGCCCGTTCTATGTATTTAACCGCTTTTTTGGGACTAAATATATATACATATTAATAAACCTACAGTCTAATGAGGAACAATATTTAAAATAATTTAGTGAATAGTAGATTAGGACTGATTAATATAAATTATTATTTAATACTAAATTGGGTTAAGATTGCGTATTATACAAATATCTACTTACTGTTTTGTAACGATGAGGCTACCAAAGAGAATTGAAGTACTATTATAAAAATATTACCTCAATCAACCATGGGAGCTTATCCTCTATGCTTTGCCTAGCTCAGTATCTCAAGTGTGAGTTCGTCTTGTCTTAAACTAGGAATTAAACCTGAGCTCTTAGCTGATAGCAAATAAAACAAATTTTAACCAAACCTATTTATTAAAAAAAAAGAAACAATAATCAAACCTGCCAAAGCTTAACAATAATTTGAGAGTATGATACTTATGGTATCGATGAGCTGCTTGTATGTCCTCCCAATTAGATGCCAAACAGTTGTAACATGTGGATATGGCCGATTAAATTTGTCAATAAATTCTTTAATATGGTCAATAAATTTGCCAATAAATTTAAATGTTGTCAATAAACTAAAAATACAACAACTGGTATTAGAGATACATCAAAAGGGGTTTAACTTCCTTACCATTTTACAAAATACAATTAAACAAATAGCGAACAGCAAGAATAAAATGAAATATAATTGACGTGTAAAAGTCGATAAAAGAAACATGTTGCTCTTTAACTATTAAAATTTTTATCCAATGTCATCGACCTAGAGTCACCTAAGAATTTAAATTTGGAACAATGTAAAACCATATATTGATGTCACAGCTACAATTTTAGTGTTAGCTTCAATTACAGACACTTTTTAAAAGTTTTAATTATATGTTTTATACCTAAATACAAATGTGAAGTATTTTACTTCTGTATCAGTTTTTTAAACGATGGTATACAGCCAACTACTGGGATTTTCCAATTAATTTTTATAGAAATAAAATTATTGTTACTTAGTTAAATTCTGTTCATATTCCTAGATGCATATTATCGAGAAAACGTGCTTTCGAAAGAAGTAAGGTTATAAATATTGGAAATTCTGCCAGAATTATAAAATAAAGATTACGATGAAAGTACTTACCCCAAGATAATTCTGTAGACCATAAAATGAATCTTATAATACCTAATGTTTGCCTTCTTTTACAAATTTCAAAAAGAGGCCAAAAATTGTATTCCCACTACGTTAGATAAGTGAACTGACAGTTCGTACAGATATCATAGGATGTTCCTATATAATAGAATTAGCTTTTCTATCAGCACAGAACGGAATATTTAGTCTACCGGACAAAAAGAAAGAGAGCGAATATTTATTATACGGGAGAGAAAGAGTAAAAAAATAAAGACAGAGAAAGAAAAGAAAAACAGAGGGTGCCAACTACTTTTTAAATAAAAGAAATAGTAAAAACTAAACTGGAGATAAAGAAATTAATAAATTAGTAAAGAAATTAAAATAAAATAATCACTATAAATAGGTAATTAGTTGATTTAGACAATACGTTTTAAAATCTATTATGAAATTAGAACAGAACGTAAACGTCGTGAAATAAAGATGTGTCCTTATTCTTTTCTAACTACTTATCGTTGAAAAGAACATGCAACTGCGGTCAAATTTAGTTTTTTCTCCAAGAAAGAATTTTCGTAATTTTTATCTATAAACTTTAATATTTAGTCAGGACTATTTGGACGTTAATATGTTTCTCTCGTATGCGAGACGTATTTTAACTAAGGTAATCAATGTTTTCTTAAGAGAATGAGCAATTTAAATCAAGCAGTCTAAAACCCAAGGCACAAATTCGTTATTAAATTAGGAAATAAAAGCAATGTTTTTTACTTGCTATACCACTCACGTGTTTAATTCTTTAAAGATCAGCTAGCTGGTTATTAAAGAATGGTATCGTTAACCCTTTAACTGCCCTGTGCGTCATATCGAGGAACACGACTTTGTCATTTAACGCCATGTGCATCGATAAGACGCACACGTAGTATCATCAATTTTTGCTTTGTGTGTCTAAAGCACACACAGTTTTCATGCATTTATATGATGTTTTCAATTGCCCTGGCGAAGTAGAACTTACACTAGAAATGGCTTGTAAAAATAAGAATCGGTTCAATAAAAAAAATTTACATTTTACATTTTTTTCACAAAGAGAAATAAGCATACTTAATAATAAACAAACAAAGCAAATAAAAATGTAGTCAAGCAATTTGGTGAATAGTATAAAAACAATATTGGCACATACCTGGTTTTCGGGACATCCAGGGCATATATATCGAAAAGTCTTGGCCATTTTTAGCTAATTTTTACCTTGCTCTTTAGAGTATCTGGTATAGCAGCTCTTACAGCGACTTCTAATGACTTTCCTCTCTGTCTCCGCCACTTCTAGCTTATGTCTGATGGCCGGTAATGTCTCTGAAATATTACGATCGTCGTCAGTATTAGAATAATGAAGTAACTGACTGCATAACATTTCTCTAAATTTTACTCAACATAGTTTGTTTTGACGGAGCTTATTAAACAGAAACAATAAATTGACAACCGTTATTCTCAGTAAACTCTCAACAGCTACTTTTCTATACCATTTTACAGCCGAATAATATGAAGCTCTTTGGTCCGAAAGGTCTATAAAGGTTTTAGCAGCATGATAATCTACTACCGCTAGTGGTATCTGTCGCTGACATATTTCTGCAATATTATCGTTGTGTACTGTACTAAGCATCAGGACATCACGTTTATCCTTCCACTTAAAAATAATAACAACATAATCACTCTCCATTCCAAAAATTTGACCTTTTGCGAGAGGCCTTTTGATGACGTTTTTAGGGTTACATTTAGGATTGCTTCGTAAAGTAGCAACGAGATGTGTAGCTTGCTTTGATAACTTCCTGACTAAATTCACACTTGTGTACGAATTATAGGTGAATAAAGTACTTCCAGAGTTAAGAAGAGTTTCCATAAGCTCTAATACTGTTCTGTCTGCAATTGATTTTTTCTTCTCCACAATATATTTTCATATTATATGTGTAACTATCATTGACACATAGTTTGAATATTTTTATTCCGAACTTATGGTGTTTATCCTTAATGTATTAACGGAACTATAGTCTTACTTTGAAAGTTATCATCGTTTCATCAATGTATACTGTTTGAAGGGAATAAAATATTGCTGATATTTTGTTACTATCTTGTCAATAAGACTCTAAACCTTATGCAAAAGATCTTCTGAAGGACATACTTCATTATCAGCAAAATGCCACATTCGAAGTATTAACTCCTTAAAATTACTATGTTTGTTGTCATAAATTTACATGCAGGACTGTTATATAGTTCAGAGCGACTCCAATAATGTGATAGAGAAGATTTTTCATCTATATCCATCCATAAAAGTACAACCAAAAAGACGTGCATTTCAGCAGCGTTGGTATCTTTCCAGTCATCCAGACGGGACTGCTTAATTAGTGACTCATCTGTAACCTTTTTTTTAATAACTTGCTCAGCATAGCGGTTAGTTTTATAATTCATGAGGTCGATGATCATCTTTGACAAATAATTTAAACATCTCGAGTTCAGTTTTTGTTGTTAACTCCACAATAACTCTGGGGGGATTCCGTGAGTTTTATCAAAGACAAATTTTTTTTAGACTTCTACCAGAACACTTTCTCTATGTTATATTGTGTTCGTCCAGAAATAATTCCTCGTCTATCTGTGATAGCTGTTGTGAGGGTGGAGTAGAAGTATCAGAGGAACTCGGTTGTTCAGAATTGGAAAATATTACTGGGCTGTGGCAACCTAAAATGATTTTATTAGTAATAAAATTGAATAATCAAGATAATATACCAATTTACCTATATTTTCGACTTCAGACTTAAGAGCACTGGTGTACTTCTATAAATTTTCGTCTAACTTGATTGGTCAATTTTATTTCCTAAAATAAAATATTTATAATAAAATCTACCTATAATTATTGTTATTATTATTTCTAGCCGTTACCTTTTCTTTTTTATTTGGAAGTCGATGGACGAGTTTCATCTTCTGATGTTTCTGTTTTATCCGGGAAATAATTTTTATTCGTCAATCAGTCATCAGAATCGTCGCTCAGGTCGCTCTCAATACTCATATTTAGCTCGTGTTCCTCAATATCTGCTGCCCATATTTCTAGCTGTTCTTGTTGTTTTTTTTATATTTTTTCCAAGACATTTTATCGTCCTGATATACTAACAATATACCAACTAATATACAGTCGGAAAAGTGAAAGATTACCCATGCGTCATCGATGATGTGCATACGAATCAAATCAAAACTTTCTACAAAACAACGTCTAATATATACTTCATCTAATTTACTTACCGTTGCACGTCATCCACGTCATAGCCCGTGACGTCACATGATACCAACACGAAATATTTAGGTGGTAGGTGTGTTCTTTTTTAAAATAACTTTGCCGAGTACACTGGCATTACAGCCACTAGACATATTTTATTACATACGCGTAGAAATAATATTTAAAGATTTCTATTGATGTTAACTTAAAGAAATGCACAATAATACGTTTCATTTAATTTGTACAAATGCATTATAAAACGTTTTTGTGAACAACATTTGTTCGGAACACACTGTAACTGTAATTGAACGAAGGTGATATTTTGGCATAAATTGGTAACATTTATTTGACAGTTGCAGTGTTGACACTTTTTGTACTTTATTATTTTGAATTTAAAAAAAAATCTGTTCTTTTTAGAAAAAAATTAGTGTGTTTTATTTCAAAAATGTCACGTAAGAATATAAATAGTCGTTGTAACGAGATGATAGCTTCTTTGATATTTATGAGCAATAATTATGTGACTTATTTGATTTAAAATTGGTTCAGGATTTTTTTATACTTTGGCAATTATGTCAACTTCGATCTCTGTCAATGATAATGACGTGTAACGGTAAGTGAATTAGATGGACTGTATCTACCTAAAGTTAATACTGAAAATAAACGGATGTGACTACTATCCCAGCATACGAGTTGATATAGATTTATACTACAAAAATAATGAGTAAGCAAATATATGTAGTATTATGAATTTCGGTAAAGTTGCCAGTGACGTCAATAGTAACAGAAATTTAAAAAATATCTTTTATGTCAGCTGCGTTAACCGATTTAAAATAAAAGTAAACTTAATGAATTCAAATATATTCAGATATTATTTGTTTGATACTTTACTATGCTGCCGATTTTTTAGTTTGTAAAAATAGTGTAAACATTTGGACTTCTTATTTGAATTTATCGTCACCATTTTAATTTTTTTATTAAGGTAGTAGGAAAAACTGATAAGGGATAAGTTTCATGTAAAGGTAGGATTACACCAGGGCTCAGTGCTAAGTCCATATCCATTTTCATTAGTATTAGATGAGATAATAGAGAGTGTTAGTAGGAAATACTGAAAGGGAATTAGAAATAAGACTAAAGTAGAGACAGTATCTGGAAGGAAAAGGTTTAAAATTGAGTAGGTCAAAAACGGAGTATTTAGAATGTCCATTTAAAGATAGAGTTATAAATCCAAATAGGGTGGTAACTCTGGACAATGGGTCTATTGTGGAAAGTGATACATTTAAGTATTTAGGATCTGTACTGCAGAGCAACGGGGAGATAGATGGAGATGCCCGCATTAGAGTAAAAGCTGGCTGGATGAAATGGATGGAGGCGAGTGGTATATTGTGCGACAGAAAAATTCCTATGAAACTAAAACATACATTTTACAGGACGGCAGTAAGACCAGCTTTATGACCAGCTAGGAATAAGAGTAAAGTATAATAAGAGTAATGATGATGTGGACTTTTTATTTGAAACAGTTTTATTAAAAAAATAAAGTATCAAAACCCTGTAGAAAAATCGTTTATTTTAGCAACAATAAAATATTTAAAATTTTTATTCTTATAAGCTAAATTCATACTCATTTTATCTCTACCATTTAAAATTAAAAATTTATATACATTTAGCCTAAATTAATTCAATAGGATTAAAGTTACAATGATAGAGTGGTAGCCGTAATACTTCATGACCATGCTCTCGTAAAAGTTCATTAATAACATAAACATTTTCTTTTCTATTCATTTTGGAAAGTTGTAATAATTCAGGTCTTGTAAGTGTTTCACTTAAATAAATAGTATTTTCTTTAAGTCAATAGATTATGTCATCTTTTCTAGAACAATAGGAAGGTTACTTTTCAGTTAGCATACTGTGGTAATGAGTATTATCAACTACTATTAGTGATGGTTCCTCTAAATTAGGGATTAACTCTGTAGTAATCCACTGTGCTAAGATATGACCATTCATTTCTTTATGATAATCCATCGACAATGATTTTAAAGAAAACGGCAAACTTGCTTAAAAAAAACTTCCCTTGCGGAAGCACTATGACGATTTTTCATATACTTAGGAAGAAAGCATGTCCTTTGACTAGCAATATTGGTACGTCCCATTAATGATCTTCAATTCTTTCAATACCTTATTCAATGATGGATGGCTTATGAATACAATTTCTTTATTTTTTAATTCATCATTTAAACTTGTGACGGTAACATGCTTTTCTAAAAAAATAAACATCAAGTTAGTACTTTATGAAAACTAAATTAAAAGTCAAATATTCCACACAACATTTATAAATTGTTTTGCATTTTACATTTATTAAAAGAAGTAATTATGTTTTAAAATTGGTTTCATTGTGCATTTGGTTTCATTAGCAGTAAATTATTAATCTAATAAGAAGCAGTTTTACAGGAACTGTTAAAAATAATATAATTATATCATCGGTAAAACAGTACAGGTTTGAAACCAATTGTTGCGATTGCGAGTTTAGCGGTTTTCCAGCCATTATCTATAAATAAATGTACATTCGTACTAATATACTAATCTGTAAGTTCATCCATTGTGATTAAAAAGTCAAAGAGTAATATGTACACTGTTTTGTATAAAACTTAATGAGGTCGCTGGTTAAAATGATAATAGATAAATAATTATAAAGTTATAAATGCAGTATTTTGTTTGTAAATCAATTAGCGAAAAATAGCAAATATAACGGTTAATAAATTAGGAAATTAACTGGTCTTACTCATTATTGATGTTTGTACAAAGAATATAGACTTACCCTTTGAAATATTGGAATCGTAGCCAAGGAAATCTCGTTGATACCGCGTCGAGGCGCCGGCTGACGCTCGATGGCGAAAACCTATCACACGAGGTCCGTTTAGTTCGATGTCTTGAGATGAAGTGTTTTGAGTTGAGGCTTAAGACGGTCAGAAAAGAACCTCCTAACCGTTGCGTGTGGTCTGTATACCAAGAGGGTATACCAATAAATCACTCTATTGTGTTGCGATCATTGTTCTGGTAATACGAACCCTACACTTGTTTCTATATTGGCGACACAAAAGAAGTCAAATTCTTCGTACTTAAAACGCAATAGATGAGACAACCAGTTTTTACAGGAAGCAATATATTTTACCAAAGTCGTTAGAATACAGGATTGAATTAGGTCACATTATAGTACACGTTAAAAGAAAAATATTAATAATAAAAATATGAAAAGAAATAGTATATACTTTCCCAAACATTCTCCCGCGCCAAAAACGAATGTTTTTAAGAAAAGCTGAAAATATAAGTGTAAAGAATAGACATGAAAGATCGATATACTAATAAAGAACTAAGTAAGAATAAAATATGAATTGACAAATAAGCGGCGGTCATATTTTGACCACAGACCATTGTTGGATGTCATCTGACCCTGTGCTCAGATTAACAACGCGTACAATGCCCTCAATTAGAAAAGAATAGTGTTGAATCAGTAGAATTTTGCGACCGACTAAACTAGAAAGACTGTGTCATACACAATACCGTTGGCCCCTTTTCCTATAAGAATTTCGTGGGGTGCAAAAAGACAAGAAGAAGAATAGCGTCGAAATCTCGACGAGCTCCACGGTAGGAAAATGCCAGTTTGGTGAAAATTGAAATAATTGTGCCAGTGGAAAACACGACTAACACAATCGGAGAGGTGTTGATTAGAAGGCATTTGATGCCGAGTAGAGTGTGGTATCAGTTCTTGTATGTGTTTAATACGATTGCCAATTTGGGGTAGAAAAATTAGCTCAAAGGAGCGCAATCGTCGATATCGGAATCAAAATATCGGAAGATCGGACGAACAACCCTTTGACAAAAGTGACTAGATCAGCCAGCATTATGGCTGCCAGGAGTTCCAATCTTGTCGAGACAGAGCGAGCATGAAAATTGGACTAGACTCGTTGACAAAAGTGACTAGATCCGTCAGCAGTATAGCTGCCAAGAGCTCCGATCTTACGATAGATGTTCCTGTATAGAAATAACACCAGAAATGTAACACATACAAGTACAGAGGTCAGATGTATCTGTTCAGAGGTTTCATCATCCCAGGATACATTGAAGTACCACAACGGTTTTAGAAGACGTTTGACTAGCAAAAAGACATGGAAAATTAACAAAAACAAGAGGATAGCAACAAAAATACGCCTGATTTACAAACGAATGACCCGCTTTGTGAACGGTTTGTCAAAGGGACAAGAAGAATGAGAAAAGAAATCAGTCGTAGGATTCCATTTTAGGCCCAGTACCGTTAAAATGAAAGGTTCCTTTTTGTCACTAACAACATGTCAAAATGCGTGAGCCAAAGCCTGAAAATAATTAAAGATGGTTGCTGACGTCGTCGATTTGTCTAGCGAAAAACCATCGAGCTTTAAAAGCTTAGAGAGTGCTCACTGCAGAAGGTGAGTAGTATCAAAAAAAAAATCACTTGTAGCGTGATTCTGACGTAAGTCCGTCGAGATGGCTGCTGGCCCACTGCCTAGCGGAAAACCATCGTATCGTGCTTTAAAAGCTAAGCAAGTTCTCACTGCAGAAGGTGAGCAGATCAAAGAGAATCACTCGTAGCGTGATTCTGACGTAAGTCCGTCGAGATGGTTGCTGGCCCACTGCCCAGCGGAAAACCATCGAGCATTAAAAACTAAGCGTTACTCTTGTAGAGTTTATGAGCGAAAGAAAACGAAGAAGTACCGTTAGTAACGATACGTAGTAAAAACTCTTGGAGAGGTTTAAAAAGTCCGATCTCCAGAGAACCCCTTTTATAGTTCCAAAATTCCTCATTTACTTTAATTTGTCGATACGTTTGGTTTATATCGCAAATAAAACAACAACGAAGATATCGAAAATTAAGCAAAGAACGAGATGCCCTTTTAGGACCAGTATCAAAAGCGTCGATTAGCGACACACCTCGAACGTCATATAGATTGGCGTCGAAGCTAGTACGAATTTTGGATAAAAGAAGCGAAATAAAAATTTGTTTTTTGAAAGCTGTGTGAAAGTTATAAGAAATAATCGATTTAAAATCGGATTCAGAAACCGGCATCATATGTTGAGAAGTAACAAAATCTTCCATGAATGCAACATATGTCTCTTTGAGATTCGGAAGTTTCCTGAAGCGATTCTCTAGCATACAAAATAAAGATATGCATAAGAATAAAGAATAAGTAGCGAATATAAACAAGAGAAAAAGATAAATAAAGAGGATTGGGTTGTAGAAACGGTGGAATAACAGAACATCAGCTTGTTAATTTTCAAAAAATCAACAACTAAGAAATATCCTTCACGAGCTTCGTCGTGTTGGGACAAAACTAACAGGTGCCTACTCTTTTCGACTTCCCAAAACCTTTTTAGAAAATATCTATGTTTGTATACATAGAAGTAACGAAAGATGTGAAATAAAATATAGACCAAGTCGTAGAGACTCGCCCTTATAGAACATAATTGAAAATGATTTCTAAGACCACAGGATGATTTGGTTCGCCGAGAATTTTGACCAGAATTTACGAAACGAAAAACCAATTCAACCCCTATGAGTATGTCTATAAGATCTGATTACCAAAATGCGTGATTTGGTAGATCACGGAAATAAAATTGGCTGTGGAGCCTGTATCTAGCAGGATACAAATTATAAGAAAGATGTGAAAACATATTTGATCTGTATCAACTATGTGGAAAGAAATAGACGAGGATATTAAATGTGGTTGTGTAGCAAAATAGAAATGTTAGTATTTGAAGAAGTGATTGTTTAAAGGAACAAGATAAATTTGAGAGTTGGTTAACAAACGAAGCAAAACGCGAGACCGTGATTCGCCAACCGTGCAATTCGTCGTTTCGAATGAGGTGGAATCAGGTCACGTACACAAGAATTATGTGGATTAACCAACGAGAAAAGTTCTTGAAGCCGTTTAGTCCCAAAAAATACGAACATTTATATGAATGGTGAGAACCAGAACACAAAGCACGAAATAGACGAGGACATTAAATGTGTTTGTGATGCAAATTAGAAATGTTGGTATTTGAAGAAGTGATTGTCTAAAGTAACAAGATACATTCGAGCGTTGGTTAACAAACGAAGCAAAACGCGAGACCGTGATTCGCCAACCGTGCAATTCGTCGTTTCGAATGAGGTGGAATCAGGCCACGTACACAAGAATTATGTGGATTAACCAACGAAACAAGTTCTTGAAGCCGTTCAGTCACAAAAAATACAAACATTTATATGACTGATAAGAACCGGAACACAAGACACATTTAACACCTTGATTGGTTACCTTAGAGTGCTTTGTGGCACTAATGAAACCATAAGTAACGGAGATTTGATCGAAATATTGAAATAAGATAGCGATTATCAAAAGCGAGTAGAAGACAATAAATTCAATCGAAACAAGGTTGTGAGATTTATGAAAATCTAACCTGGCTACGAATAATAATGAAGGCGTGTGGTTTTGATACTTGAATGCGTTTCATAGGCCTCCTTGAATCTAGAGAATGCCGAGTATGGCGCGAAGTTGGATTTGTTCATTTTGTTGAGCATTGTAAGACACAAGCACGAAAGAGAGGACAATGCAAACATAAATTAACAAATCAACACGAAGAGAATATCTAGATTTAAAGAAGTGAACGATTTTAAACAAAATCAATTGCAAACAAATAAGAATATCGATAAAAAGGTAAGTAACGAAAGGTATAGTAACAAGAAAAATCGAAAGAAATGTGTTTAAGTTAACAAACAAGACGTACAGAATGAGTTGGAAAGTATTGTACAAGTAGAACAAAAATAATTCATAAAAATCAACACAAAAATAATGTAAATATGTAATATATATGTATAATTAATGTATGATATTAAACAAAATATATATAAAAGTATTTTACCTACTGAAATTCTTCTTCTTCTTAACATGCCATACACCAAAGTGTGTAGGCGACTATCTCATTACTACAATTCTGTTCTTGGCGGCGTGACACAGCTCGCCTGTATTGTGTATTCCTGTCCATTCTTTAATATTCCTTAACCAGGATAATTGTTTGCGGCCGGCTCCTCTCCTACCTTCGATCTTCCCTTGTAGGATTAACTGTGGTATTTCATATTTTGCTCCTCTCAATATGTGCCCAAGGTAACCAATCTTGCGTTTTTTAATTAATTCAAAGACTTCTCTTTCCACGCCGACTCTCTTAAGGACGTCATCGTTTCGAACTCTATCCACCCAAGGTATGCGCATCATTCTTCTCAATGACCACATTTCAAATGCTTCAAGTTTGTTGATAGATGTTTTTTTCAAAGTCCACGTTTCCATGCCATAAAGCAAGATGGACCATATGTAGCACTTGACCATTCTGTAGCGTATTTCGAAATTTAGGTTTTGATTACATAGGAGCGGTCTGAATTTCACAAAAGCTTGTCTTGCCATTTGTATTCGGGTTTTTATCTCTTGTTGTGGACTGAAATTATGAATTATAAAAATAGAAAAAAATTTAAAAATTGCTATATAAAATATGATCCAATTTAATTATGTAAATTAAGTTTAAAAATAATGCCGAAGGACCGAATCAAAGTTAAATTGAAAGGAAAAAAAAAAACAATTAATTAAAATGAATTAATTGAAACACAATGAAATTAATTGAATCAAAGTCAAAAAAATTATTTATCATCCGGCTCGAAGGACCAAATGTTTTGTATAAAACTTAATGAGGTCGCTGGTTAAAATGATAATAGATAAATAATTATAAAGTTAAAAATGCAGTATTTTGTTTGTAAATGAATTAGCGAAAAATAGCAAATATAACGGTTAATAAATTAGGAAATTAACTGGTCTTACTCATTATTGATGTTGGTACAAAGAATATAGACACACCCTTTGAAATATTGGAATCGTAGCCAAGGAAATCTCGTTGGTACCGCGTCGGGGCGCCGGCCGACGCTCGATGGCGAAAACCTATCACACGAGGTCCGTTTAGTTCGATGTCTTGAGATGAAGTGTTTTGAGTTGAGGCTTAAGACGGTCAGAAAAGAACCTTCTAACCGTTGCGTGTGGTCTGTATACCAAGAGAGTACACCAATAAATCACTCTATTGTGTTGCGATAATTGTTCTGGTAATACGAACCGTACACTTGTTTCTATATTGGCGACACAAAAGAAGTCAAAGTCTTCGTACTTAAAACGCAATAGATGAGACAACCAGTTTTTACAGGAAGCAATATATTTTACCAAAGTCGTTAGAATACAGGATTGAATTAGGTCACATTATAGTACACGTTAAAAGAAAAATATTAATAATAAAAATATGAAAAGAAATAGTATATACTTTCCCAAACATACACGTTTGGCGAACTCATAGACAGAAGTTAACCATATTGACAGGTGATTACTTACAAATTTTATTGACGTATTTTAATTAAATAAATACTTGCCAGACTAAAAATACAATATAATATCAAAATAGCTCTTAAAAGAACTGAGTTACCATAAGTAGATACGCTACCTCTTCCTTTTCAGGGCATCGGTTTACAAACATCGAGTTTGAATCTATGGGGAGGGCATCACGTGACTAAAAATGACCTTCCTTCGGCCATATTGTTAAGATTGTTTTGGTTTGACACTTTTGACAAATCGTATATGTTTGTTTACGTTTGTTGTTTTTCGAATATTTTTAGTTTTATAACACTTTTATAGAAATTGTAATAATATATTGTGATTGTGCATAATAATGGTTTCTTGTTCTCAATGTAGTTGCACTAGCAGAAGCAATGTTAATAAAAAATCTTCAGGAATAACGTTCCACAGGTTAGTATACAAATATGTAAACAAAGTAATGGCCCGTACTTCAGAGAATAAACTAATAGTATTTGACTGTATTAATTTAACTTTATGTATAATATATCGTGTTTTTAGTGTTTACCGCGGGATAAATAAATCATAGTTTATTAAAAATGTATTGCACTTTTTTAGATTATGATTAAATCTTCTGAATTACTATTCACATTTTTATAGTATTTTTAATATTAATCAGTCCGGCCATGATCCCACCGCCATATTGGTATCACCGTTAGCCCCGCCTATCTACGCCGTTTTTAATACACACGTTAATATGCTCATAGCTTCTACTCCATAGATTCCAACTCGATGGTTACAAACTACCATCTTTTAGATAGTCCGATTTTATGATAGTCTTGGCTTTTTTGTTGCTTTACTATCTAATAATAATTATTATTTGACTATCCTGTGGCTATCTGTCTTCATTATACTTCTTCTTTCCTATATTCTGTGTGATTATTTTTTTACAATTTCGTTATGTTTAATAGCATTTTCACGTTGAACAGTATCTAATCAAACATAGATAGTTTGGTTTTAAAATAAATTCAATTTATTATGTCTGTATGTATGATCTTTAGAAATATTTTGTTTCTGTAAAGCCATAAATAATTTCTTTAATTTATCGTAACTAGATTCACATTAGAAATTTTGATGTTCCCTATTTGTCGAAAATAAGATGCAAGGCCAACAAAAAAGTTTGTTTTTTATCTTACTCCCGGTAAGACATGAGGACTTGCTGTACCACTTATCCGAAAATAATCTATCACTTCCCTTACCCCCCGCACTGGTATTTATAGGCCGGGACATTTTAGACAAAGGATGTCCCTTATTTTTAATATCAATTGGTTCTTTTTATGGAATGGATGAAGATCCATTTTGCAAAATATAATTTACAATATTAGATTTATCAGTGCCTACAGTTTCCCCTATATCTTACATTTTTTAGGTTTATTTACCTTAATTTGTTTACACTTTAATTTTAAATACGAAAAAACTTTAAATGTATTAAAAAATCTTTAACTATTTAAGGCAACGATAACTTATCACAGTATTACTTAAAAAAAAATCAAAACAAATTAATACAAAACGAATCGATCGATTCGCACCCAGGAAAACCAGTCAGTACACTATCACTTCACTAATTGAGTACTTAACCAGAAAAAAACATTTCATTTGCGGTTAATCCAAATGAAGCATCGGCAGATTCAATTCTGCCGTACTTACCGTTTAAATGCGTACGGAGAGAAATGTATGTTTCATTATTCGACTTCGAGCGTTCAACGAAGCAACACCTAATTACCTTAATCGCACCCAGTTTTTGTGGTTTTATTTAAAAACATTGAAAGCTAAAAGTGTAGTAAAGTGTAAATTATTGACAATAATTATTTGTTGTTGATATTTTTGGTCATTAACTGTAAGTAATTTAATTTATTTAATTACATCGAGTTATTATCAATGATTTCGTATTGGTGCGAGGACCGTACTCAGGTTCCGTAGATCAACATGAAACAAGCTTCATCATCAAATGTTTTTTCACAACAAGAAATCCCCAAAAATGATACTACTGCACAAAAGTTATATTCAACAGTTTTACATGAACCTACCAACATATTTCCTTCCAAAAAACAAGCAATTGTAGTAAATACAGTTCCAAATTCAAAAATCGAGGATTACCTAAATGCTTTAGCCAACTTAGTTGACCCCAAAAATATACTTGCAATATCCAGAATTGTTAATGATCGTATATGCATCTACTTCACTTCGGAAAATATTGTTCGAAAATTTTTGGAAACAGACAATGGGATAATAATAGTAAACCAACATCGTATCCAAGCTAGAAAACTAATTACTCCAAACAAAAAACTAATTATTTCTAATGTATCTCCTTCTATACCACATAACGTAATAGAAAATGAACTCAAAAAGATAGGAATCTATCAAATAACACCAATAGATTTTTTACGGATCTGAACATCAAATCCTAGTTTTAGACATATCATTAGTTTTCGACGTTTTACTTATATAGCCCCTACAAATCTTGAAAATATCCCCGATTCAATACTAATTAACCATGATCTATCGAACTATCGAATATTTCTCTCACTGGAAAAACAAACGTGCTTTATTTGTAAACAAACTGACCATTTAGCATCTCGATGCCCAAATCATAATAATCAATCCACCGATGACAATACAACACACATTTCTCAATCACAATGTGACCAGACTGTTAGTTCACAACAAAATACAGCTCAAACTACAGTACATTCTGCCGTACTTACCAAACAAATCTGTAATCCACAACCTACTGAAATTACTTCACCTACACCAAAAAACTCTACCTCTTTCGATAACTCCAAAACACTGGAAACGGTACCGGGTAAAATAAATGAAACTAAAATAGAAACTCAAACAAAAGTACAAACACCTAAAAGTAATGCTTCTGAACCTGGTAAAATAAATAAAACTATAAATGAAACTCAAACAGAAGCTCAAACACCTAAAAGAAATGCTTCTGATATAACAAATTCTCCTGAACCGGAGGGTGGAAATCCTTTTAAAGAACTCAATAAAAAACACAAAAGAACAAAAACAGACGTCCAAACCCACCATAACTTAGCTGAAGATCTTATTAACTGTACAGTTGATTTTTTCCAAAATAAGTCAAACAGTAGCTGTTTAAGCCAAGAAGAGATAATAGATTTACTTGAAAATATCCATGGAGCTGCAGATCCGCTTAGTATTGCTAAAACATACACGGAAGATATCGAAGGATTAATAGATCTCCTAAAAAAACTTCACCCAGTGCTATCACAAAGATACTTGAAAACACGATGTACAAGATTGAGGAAGAAACTTTGTAAACTACAGGATGACTATTCCTCTACAGATTGCAGTGATACACCTATTAATTAAAAATTCAAATTCAAAAAGTCCATAATTCACTGGAATCTTACACCCGTCTGGAAGAATTTAAATTACTAATGTCCAAATTCATACCGTCCATAATATGTCTACAAGAGACACACCTTAAACAGCAGAAATTTTACAAACTAAAAAACTACACACCATATATTAAAAATAGACTTAATGCAAACCAGGCTAGTGGAGGGACAGCTATTTATGTACATAACCAATATGATTCAGAAATAATTGATTTAAATACACAATTAATATATACATTCCTCCTGGTACTGATCCTTCAGCTCGCGAACTATTAGACCTTTTTAATCAAATTCCTCAACCACGAATTATTTTAGGTGACTTCAATTCACATCATGTTCTATGGGGATCAAATAAATCCGATAGTTTAGGGCGTAAAATCGAACAAATTATAACTAAACTTAATCTCAACTTACTTAATGATGGTAGTTTTACAAGATTTAATGTCTCTACAGGTGGTGGTTCAGCAATTGATTTAACTTTATGTGACCCAGTTTTACAACCTGGACTGCCTTGGTAAGTCACATCTCATCTACATGGAAGTGACCACTTTCCAATATTAATAACAAATAAAAATACAGCTCCCTCTTCCGCTCCGTCTAATAAATGGCATCTAAAGAATGCCAACTGGTCTTTATATTCTTCTTTAATATCTCGATCCATATCAGAGCTAAGTCCTCCTAGTGATGACCGTGCAAATATTAATTCTATAGTTTCCAATTTTATTCAGCTTATAACAACAGCTGCAGAATTGTCCGTAGGTTTTATAAATTTTCCAAAAAAACATCCTCCAGTCCCTTGGTGGAACCAGGAATGTAAGATGGCAATCAGAGAGTCAAAAAGAACTTTTAACAAATTTAAAAAATTCCCCACACTCCAAAACCAACTCGAATTTAAGCAAAAGCGAGCCTACTGTAGATATATATTGAATAAAAGCAGAAAAGAAGCATGGAAAGCGTATGTCTCGTCCTTAAATTCATCTACTCCTATTTCCGAAGTTTGGCAAATGATTAATAAAATGAATGGAAAAAAATCCTTCAATACAATCCATTATCTAGAACATAACAATCTTACTTGCTCGACGAAAGAACAAATAACTGCTATACTTGCTGATACGTATCAAAGACACTCCAGCAATGACATTATCTCTACAAATTCCATAATACACAAACAAAATTTAGAGAGCACTTATATAGATTTAGAAGATCATACTAATTCTCCTCTTAACGACGAACTCTCAATGGACGAGTTACTTTATTCATTAAACTGTACAAAAGATACCAGTCCTGGACCTGATAATATTCCAGTTGCCTTTTTAAAATCATTACCCGAAGAAGGTAAACAATACCTTCTAAAAATTTACAATTTTATCTGGACAAAAAATGTGTTTCCTGATAGTTGGCACCAGTCAATTATGATTCCAGTCCTTAAGCAGGGAAGAAGAAAATCAGACCCGGAGTCTTATCGACCGATCTCGCTAACATGTTCGATATGTAAAATTCTGGAAAAAATAGTAAGCAATAGACTACTGTGGTATCTGGAAGACAAACAACTTCTTACCCCTATTCAAAGTGGTTTCAGGAAATCAAGGTCTACTTTAGATAATCTAGTTGATATAGAATCCGAAATTCACGAAGCATTTGGATGCAATCAAGAGTGTTTAGCAGTTTTCTTTGACATAACCCATGCGTATGATACAATTTGGAGACTTGGCATTCTTCTTTCTTTCTCCCCTTCCTTTTACTCTAATAGGGTGTCGGACTGGAGACTTGGCATATTACAAAACTTATCGAGATGGTCAATCAAAGGTAACATCCTTAAGTTTATAAAAAAATTTTTAATATTTCGTGAGTTTAAAGTTCGTGTAGATAATGTTTGTTTAGAGCCAACAACACAAATTAATGGTATCCCACAAGGATCTACACTAAGCGTAGTATTGTTCCTTATTGCGATTAATGATATCTCTAAAGCCTTTAGTTCATTAGTAAAAGCACGCTTATATGCTGATGATCTCGTCATATCTTCTCGAGGGAAAAATGTTCTAACACTTACCAGATATATACAAGCCGCTATCAATCAACTAGAAAATTGGTCAGAGAGATGTGGTCTACAGATATCTCCAAACAAAACAAAAGCAATTTTCTTTAGCAAGAGCCCAAAAAATATTATACTACCACCTAATCTCACCTTATAGTCGTTACCTATTACTTATGTTGAATCAACTACCTTCCTAGGAATGAAACTAGATCAGAGGTTAATCTGGAAAGATCATATTTTTCATCTTCGTCGATCAAATTTATTGAAAAGCATATCTCACAAGCAATGGGGAGCTGATTTCCAAACACTTATAGCTGTCTACAGAACTCTAATTCGTTCTAAACTAGATTATGGCGCAGTTGCTTATAATTCAGCCAAAGCATCAATACTTAAATTACTAGACCCAATACACACCACAGGAATAAGAATAGCACTGGGAGCTCATCATACTAGCCCAATTGAAAGTTTATATTGTGAATCAGGTGAACCTTCCCTTCAACTAAGAAGAAACTACCTCAGCCTTGTGTATGCTGCTAAATTGTCAGCCAATCCACATATACCGACATTTAAAAACACGTTTGCTGACAGACTCACATCGACATTTAACACCTCACAAAGATTAAGTCCCCCGTTTTATATTCGGATCCTTCTTCTTCTTCTTCCTTTGCCCTATCCGTTTCGGACGTTGGCTATTAACAAGGCTATTTTGACTTTATTTACGGCACCTCTGAACAGTTCGGTTGATGTTAGTCCGAACCATTGTCGCAGGTTATGCATCCATGAGTGTCGTCTTCTTCCCGGCCCTCTCCTACTGTCGATTCTTCCTTGGACTATTAACTGTAGCAGCCGGTACTTAGTATGCCTCATGACATGTCCGAAGTACTCTAGCTTCCGTTTCTTTACGGTGAAGATTATTTCTTTGCTTTTGCCTATTCTCTGCATTACTTCTACGTTAGTGATGTGGTCTGTCCAGGATATCCGATATATCCACAGCTCAAAGGATTCTAGTTTCTTCAGGGTGGCTTCCGTTGTGGTCCATGCCTCTGCTCCATAGAACAAGACCGGGAAGACATAACACTTGACCAGTCTTAATTTTAGTTCCATTGAGATTTTGCTTGTGAACCACTTTTTCATATTGTTGAACGCGTTTCGCGCTTTTTCAATTCGTGATCTTATTTCTGTTGACTGGTCCCATTTTGTGTTGACTGTGGTTCCAAGGTATGTGTATGTCTCCACTTGTTCTATTTTTTGGTTGTTTAATGTCAGTTGCATCGGATGTTGTTGTGTTCTGCTGATGAGCATGCATTTAGTTTTGGTTGTATTGAGTTCTAAACCATATTCTTGACTTGCTGTGTGTATGCTTTGCATGAGTCTATTCGGATCCAAAAATTACAAAATAGTTTAAACATACATTTCCTGAGACATACAATGTAACTAACCTAAATCATCAACCTCCTTGGAGAATACAGCTGCCTATTTGTGATACAAGTCTTACTATCAATAACAAATATGACACACCACGTAATATATTTAAAAAGAAAGCAGCAGAGAAATTAAACTGCTCTCATAACTCCCTCATTTTTACAGACGCGTCTAAATCCGACAATGGGGTAGGGGCTTCTTTTACAACTTTACACCAAGACTACTCCTTGCCACTTTCCCTACGATTAACCATATTTTCTGCAGAACTTCTTGCTATTTTGCAAGCAATAACATTTGTAAATAATAAAAACATACAAAACTCTTTGATAATAACTGACTCTTTAAGTGCTCTCAGCTCTATGAAACAGTTATACATAAACCATCCAATTCTATTGCTTATAAAGTCAGAACTAATGAGATGTCAAGAAAACGACCGATTTGTTAAATACCTTTGGGTTCCATCTCACTGTGGTATAACTGGAAACGAAAAAGCTGATCAGTTGGCCAGGGAAGCAGCAGAAAATCCACAATCAACGTTATTCACTAAATGCGTTTATAGCGACCTGAAGCAATATTTTGGAAACAAAATAAGCGAGGAATGGCAACTACACTGGAACAATTCTGAGACATCCATGAAAAACATTAAGCAAGAGGTAGCTGTATACAAACTCCCATTCAAGCGACGAGACCAAGTATGCATCTCTAGATTACGTATAGGCCATACGAAGTTAACACACGATTACCTTCTAAGTAAAGAACAAATTCCCATGTGTTACAGTTGTGATTGTGTAACTACAGTGGACCATGTGCTAGTGGACTGCCCTTTGTACACCCTAGAACGACTTCAAGATGGATTAACCACTTCATCCAAAGAGTGCTTAAACGGCTTCAATAATGACAAAACTATAAACTTTTTACAAAATGAAAGACTAGTTCACAAAATATAGTGTAACATTATTAACATTTATGTAATTTATTGTACCATGCTAATAACCCCTAGTGGTTGAAGCAATTTTGTACATAAAAAAAAAAGAAATGTATGTCTGGTTGCTTATCGACTAATAATCTGTTGATTTTTACATGTAAATCGTCAAGCTTGGGATCGGCTTGCCGAAACGGGTCGCATAAGAATTCACACAGTCGGATGCATGACTCGGATCTCGGATTATTAATTTGAAAAGTGTTCAGGGATTACTTAACGCCCGAATTGATCAAATTCTTTTAAAAACCATGTAAAAAATTTTGTCTGTATTATCTCGCAGATATTTTTTCTTATTTTAAAGAAACAAAATGACATCAACTTATGACTCGCTATACTTAACTATTAAAATACTGATTTAATATAAATATTAAAAAAATCTAGAGTATCTATAAATGTGTGGGTTGACACTGCCGACCCTGATCGGCCGCCACTGTTAGGATGGACTAGGGTGAACATCGATTTTCTATTATATTTTCTAACATATTTCTGATCTCACAGGATACATTTATGATGGCACTGAAATTTCATTAAACTATGCTTTTTGCTAATGGCAAAAGAAGATGCGGTTAAAGATCTCAAACCAAATAGACTACAAACTCATGGAACATTTTAAGGGCGTCATTTGATCCAACATGAATCACATATAAATCCTAATTACAATATGTAATAACAAATTTAAAAACTGTTTAAAAAATGTCAGTTCTTATCGGTACTCAAAGCATGAGAGTTCAAATTAAGGGTTGCACCTAATATTTCTCACTCCTGTTCCAGCCGAAATGAAAGGCGTTGCAAAAAATTAATGTATTTACCGATCCGAAACTTTGTGTATGAATGCCCTGCTCTGTCAAATTGACAAAAATGGAAAAAAAAATTCTCAAAATAAAAATTTCTTGCTGCTCTTGGTACCAATATTTTTGTACAGCATTAGATCAATCAATATTCTTTATTTCATCTAACTTTTACAAGTATTGAAATGCGTCAAATACAATCTATGATCAGTAAAAACTATAACTATAAGTATATAAAAACAGTTAACACAAAAACATATAAATAAAATATACACAAAAACAAATTGTTAAAAAGATGCCTGCAAGTATTCCTCTAACGAATAGAAAGTGTTTACCAGAAGTAAGTCCTTAACTGTTTTCTTAAATATATAAATATTTGGCTCTATAACATATTTAGGTAATTTATTATACAAACGAACGCATGTTGGGTAACGACCCTTGCCCACAACGGTCAAGTGACGAACAGGAGTCGCCAAATTATTTCTGTAACGAAAATTGTAGCCACTCATTAAGGAAACATCATTTCTGCAAATAAAATTGCATCTATGTGACTTTACATAAACAACACAACTGAAAATATGCAGCGAAACTACAGTTAAAATATTTAATTGTTTAAAAACTGGTCCATAGGAATCCAAGCGCCTTCTAAACATCATGTTACGAATAATTTTTTTTTTTTTTGAAGAACAAACACCTTATTAATTCGCGAGCAATTTTCCCAACAAACTAAGCAATATAGCAAGATTAACTGGGCAGTACATGAGTAAAATAGTAAAGTTTTAAGATATCTAGGGAGACAAAATTCCTGTTACCATAGAACATAACAGTTCACACACAATCTTCCCACTACATAATCAACGTGAGAGCTCCAAGACAATTTATAGTTCAGGTAAACACCTAACAGCTTAGTGGAGTGGCTATTTACCACTGACCCATTGTCAACTTTTACGAATGGACTCATCTGTATAGTAGAAGGTGAGAAGTTACCATATTGGTCATTGATCCGTTTAAGTTTAGGGCATTATTTAAACAGTAATTAGTCATACTTTTTACAAGACACTTTGCTTTTGTACTGCATGAAAAAAATTATTGGAATTTAGTGCAACTGTGGTATCGTCAGCAAATTGAGTGACATAACAGCCTGATTGATGTTCCACGTTTTCTACTCGAACATTTATTGCATCAGAAAAATTAACTAATGGATTCCGAACCAAACATGTTAAGCTATCGTCTATCAGTTTATCTAAATCATTGACGAAAATCAAAACTAAAAGAGGCCAATGATACTTTCCTGCGGAACTCCGGAGAGAACACTTTTTTCTGAAGAAAATATTATATTCCGATTCACATTGACCTTAATTTTTTGAAATCTTTTCGATAAAAAGATGTGGATCCACTTTAACGCAGTTCCTCTAACACCAATATGATAAAGTTTTTCCAGCAGTATTGGATGACTTAGTTTCAAAAGCTCGTGCTAAGTCAAAAACAAACAGATAACTTTATTACCCTTATCAAAGATCAATAAAATATGATAGCACAGCAGCAGTAATGCATCTTGCACACTTATACCTTCACGGAAACCAAATTTAGACTTGAGATCTATGATGTTGTGCTTGTTTATATACAAGAGGAGACGTGTATGAAATGCCTTCTCATATATTTTTGAAAACACAGATAAAAGTGATAGGCCTCGATAGTTATCAAATTTTGATTTGGCACCTTTTTTATGTATAGGCACAACTAAAGCAGTATTTAGAATTTGAGGAAAAATCCCTTCGTGAAATGAAAAGTTTACTAGAAATGTTAATTGTTTATATGTATATGTTGTGAGATACATATGTTAACATAGAATACGGGATCTCATCCAGTCCAGCCGATGATTTTTTTGAGATATCTTTAATTATACTTTTTATTTCCTCATCACTAACAGAATAAAGGAAAAGGGAGTGTATAGGCGACGAAAGATTCTTAGGATTATAGTCAGGTAAAGTTTGACTAATTAAATTTTTCACGAAATTCGAAAAATGGTGACTGAAAGATTCTGCTATATCATGAGGGTCATCCACAGAAATTCCAAAATTATTTTTAAATTTACTTGGGTATTTATTTAGAAGAGTTAAGATTTTTACCTCCAACAGTGTTTTGATTTATGATGCGCCAAGCATCAGCCGTAATATTTTGCGCATTTATCATTGTATTATTAAAACAAGTTTGCTTGGCTAACGTATCTTTGTATTCATGATTTTTTTTTAGAATGTTTTACCGTATTCTGAGCTCATGACTTTCTGAATATTTTATAGATCTGAAATTGTCTCTAATAAAATCTCCCTCATTTATTAAATTAGAAGTCAACCAGCCCTTATTTTTAGACTGTTAAAAAAATCGTCTAGTATTCTATTTTTTGATGGTTCAGTTGCTTAATCTACAATATCAAAACTTTCATAAATTAGATACTAACACTTACGAGATAAACGAACAATGGGAAACACTAAAAAACTGCCTCCTCGCTCCATGCAAAGAGATATTAAAAGAACCGACACGAAAGAAAGACAATTGGATGACCGACGAGATACTCGGCATGATGGAACAACGAAGACAAGCCAATAACAAAGACAGTCACAATTACAAAATCATTAACAACGAAATCAGAAAAAAGATAAGAGAGACAAAACAAACTTACTATGAGGAAAAATGTAAAGAGATAGAGGATCTTCAGAACAAATACAACCTATTCAACATACATAAAAAGGTTAAAGAAATGGCAGGACTGCAAAAAAGAAACCACAACACAACTCTTTTAGATAAAAATGGAAATACTATGATAACGACTGACGAAAAACTAAAACGATGGGAAGAGTATATGGAAGAGCTCTTCGACGACGAAAGAGGAAACCCACAAGATGAAGTTTCCCCTTCATTTAAGGAGGAAAGCCTGTCTTTTGCTAAAAAAGTATTCCTATTATATTAAGATATTCATTTAAATCCGATTTTAAGCTTCCCTTTTTCTAGAGTGGGAAATAGAAACTTTCTCTTAATCTTATGCTCAAAAATTGTAGGTCCATTTTTTCTATCTTGGTCATCAAGATAGTGGTAGTTTTCAACTTGTTCTAAAGCACTACCGTTAATTGTCAGGCTTTCACCATTATTTTGGGTTTTTGATATCCTCATAAATTTGGTTTTCTTGGTGTTTATTGATATCCATATTCCTCTCCATACTCAACTATCTTGTTCATTAGCTTTTGGAGGTCTCGGAGGTTGTCTCTTATTATGATAGTATCGTCCGCATATCTAATGTTGTTAATCTAATCTTTTAACTTCGAACTCTTCTGATGTGTGTTCATTAATGCGTACGTGTGCCTGCCGTTTATAATATAGATTTGTTATACTTCGAAGGTCATTGTGTTGTATTTGTTTTGCTTTGAGGATGTCCATTAGCTCTTTGTGGCGGACTTTGTCGAAAGCTTTGTTGTAGTCTATGAAACAGGCGTACATATCTTGGTTCACATCCAAGCATCTCTGGATTAGTACGTTGAATGCAAATAGAGCTTCACGGGTACCTACGCCATTACGGAATACAAATTGAGTTTCTTCAATATCCATATCAAGTGTTTTGTAAATGCGTTTATGAGTGATCTTTAAAAACAATTTAAGTGTGTGAGACATGAGGCATATGGTACGGTGGTCGGTGCATTCCCTAGCATTTTTCTTTTTTGGGAGACAAATGAATGTTGAGGTCAATCATTCGTTGGGTATGTCACCCGATTGATAAATTTTATTAAAAAGCTTTAAGAGGACATATAGTTGGCAAAGGAAATGCTTTATCGAATAGTTCCATAATTTTTTTATAAAATATTCAAAACTTAATGTCCGAAGACAGATGTAAGTCTAGAAAGCATCAAGATTGCCTAGAGAGCAATTGTTTAAAATAATTAATATTAAGACTGCTATTAAAATCACGTTGATAAACAAATTATTCCCCGAAAAAGAAGCATTCAAGCTGTAGTCAACTTTCTGTAAAAAATGATCTCTCGCATCGGTATATATAACAGAGCAAGATAAAAACTTAATATTTACATTGCAAAAAATATTATCAGTCACAATTTTAGAGTCATCAGTCATTATGTATTCTAGGAGATTCAAAAATACATTGATTTAAACCATAAGAGATAAAAACAGTTTTTAATCTTAATGCATCTATATTGTGCACCTTTGGATCAAAATTTATATTGCAGTCACCACAGATGGAAATAATATTATTTTTGTTTATATTTCTGATAACATTGCGTCCATTTTATTTATGAAAGTTTGTGTATCTTTTGATGCTCTGTAAAAACAGCCAACAGTTATAATGTTATTTTGATATTCCAAATCAATCAAGGCATACTCAAATATTTTATCAATCTTAGCAAGTGAACAGTTTTTAATAGTAAAAGCACAACTTACATTTACAAATATTGCGACCACTCCGCCACTTGCGTCTGAACGATGGAAGAAATCGCTTAATACATAAGAGTCCAAGAACAAATTTAAAATTTCATGTTTATCACACCACACTTCACTAACACAAAATCATCATCATCATCATCATGCAACCTCTTCTGTCCACTGCTGGACATAGGTCTCTCCCATTTTTCGCCACTCTTCACGGTTCTGTGCTTCTTGTTGCCATTTCTTGGATATTCGTCTAATGTCGTCCATCCAGCGTGTTGGTGATCGCCCTCTTCTGCGTTTGTCTTTTCGTGGGCGCCAGTCAATTAGTTTTCTGGTCCATCTTATGTCTTTCAGTCTCGCTATGTGACCTGCCCAATTTTATTTCAGCTTGGGTACGTTCGACGACATCACTGATACCTGTTCTTTTCCTTAAGTCTTGATTCCTTATTTTGTCTTTTTTTTTTCACGCCGTGAATTGATCTTTTCATGCGCCTTTGTGCCAGTCGCATTTTTAGTGCTGTTGTTTTTATGAGCGTGAGAGTTTCTGCTCCGTATGTCATAATAGGAAGAACGCATTGGTCAAATGTCCGTTTCATAATTATCGGGATGTTGCTCTTAAAGATGTCTCTTAGTGAACCATACACCGCCCAAGCAAGTGTTATTCGTCGTTGAAATTCGCAGGTCTGGTTGTCCTTGCCTATTCTGATTTTATGACCAAGATATACGTACTTTTCTGTCAATTCTACCACTTGATTTTGGATAATTAGGTGTTCGCTGGGAACTAAATTTGTCATAAATTTGGTCTTACTGATGTTCGTTTTTAGACCTATTGTTGAAGATACGTTTTCTAATTCTTGTACCATTTGTTGTGCTTCACCCAGATCTTCGGTAATAAGTACTATGTCGTCGGCAAAACGCAGATAATTGAGAATTTCTCCATCTATTTTTATTCCCCTATTTTCCCACTCTAGCATTTTAAAGGCGTATTCGAGGACCGTTATAAATAATTTAGGCCCTGTCTCAAACTTCGCTTAATATGAATTTCACTGGAGGTATCATGTAGTTTTACACGCATTGTGGCGTTTTGGTATAATGTTTGTACTAGCTTTGTGAGCCGGTAATCTATTCTACTATTGTTCAGAGCAGTTATAATGCTGTCTAATTCCACAGTGTCGAAGGCTTTGTGAAAGTCTAAGAAGAGAAGTACCAGTGGTCTGTTATATTCTAGCGACTTTTCTGTTCAGGTCTTTACTGTTTGCAGGTGATCGTTTGTTCCGAATTTTGAGTGGAAGCCAGCTTGTTCTCGGAGCTGGTAGAAAGTAACACAAAATACTTCTGGGTAATTTAGAGACACCGCCAATTCCTCCAAATATTAAATTTTGTACCTCAAACTTCTAAAATCTAAGTGACAAACCGTCAACTTTTGAAATTGATTTATACATTTGAAACTTAGGGCCATATGCTAGGATCCATAGCTTTCTCAAAATGTTGGTTATAAATACTCACTTAAAAGGATGAATACTGGTCTGGAACTTTAACTTCAGAGAGCTACTCATAGCCTCGAGAAAATGGTTCTGTATTAGTTTAAATATATTTTTAGTAGACATTGACGGGTCTAGCCTATAAACATACAAGTCCGTATATTTAGGAACACCATTAAATTATAGGTTTAGTTTTATATCTTCATTATTTCCAATCGTGACTTTTCTTCTGGACTTTTTCCGAGAAACAGTTTGCCAATGACTTTCTTTCGACTCAGGTATTACATCTTGGTTTAAACTAATATACTTTTTACATTTTGCAGCAGTTTTAGCTTCTAAAATAGCACTGGAAGTTTGTTTTATAGTAATTTGAGATTTTTGAGAACCTTTGGCAACGCTGTTATGGTTTTGTTTTTTATCCTCAGGTTTTTTATCTTAATTGATAAACATCGGATTTCCTTTTTTATTGGGATATAAAAAGTTGATTTGGTCTGTTAATACCTTTATTTGTTGAGGCAGACCATTAATAATAAGATCTTATTGTTTAATAAATTAATTAAATATTTTTATATCTACCTTATTGTCAATAAAAACCTGCTGAATAGCATTTAGGAAATCATCGTCCAATTTAAGGTTAGACGTATCCTCTAGTTCACAGCAAACAATGCCACTTTTATTTATGTATTTCACATGATTTGAAGATTTTGCACAACCAGGATGATAAAAACAATTGCATTTTATACAAATTAAAGCACTTACAACTTTTTTTGAGTACTTTAGACACATTTTATTTAATGCAGCATTTTCAACGTGTGTGCTGGTAATTCTTTTTGTATTACCTTCCTAAGTTATAAATAACATACAAATATGTTTGGCCAAAAAGTCTTCCTTGCTCCCTTGAGTGGTAAGTTTATCTTACCTGTGACTCAACTGTACCTATAAGAATTGACAACATAGTTTCTAAAGTTGTTATTACATACTGTAATATTGTTTTATTTATGATGTATGCTGTTTCAAATGACCCATTAAAAATCTCTTATGGGCTTGGAGTCTAATAGACCCAACCCTACGATAAACTGAGCGAAACTGTCCTATAACAGCCAACCATCCGTATGTAACTAAGATAGAAAATCGGTAAGGACGTTTTCTGTTAAACGGAATCATTTTATACATAATGTAAGTAATTTGTAACTGATTGTCAACGTTTAAAGATCTTAAAAATACATTAAAAAGCTTGATTCATTCTTTTATTTTTGTTTCTTCATTTGATTCAAAATTTTGTTACAATACAACTGAAAAAATAATAAATAATTAATAAAATATAATGCTTAAACATGCAGGAGTATTTTATTTGCAAAAGTTTGTATACATCAGTAAACTATCCTAGGATGCTGTAAATAATCAAGAAGGATATTCTTAATATGAAGGTATTGCCTTGGATTTGAATATATTTTAAACTTTTTATTTATATTAACGTAGTTGATACTAGATGGTTTTACAGTTGGCCATACAAGATTTAATAATTTAGAGTCCCTTGATGGTGTCGGATTCCTAAAAAAAAAAAATTAGAATGAAATTCTATAAGGGTAATTCCAGCAATAATCGACACAAGTCGGTGGGGTCACCCTCTCCGATTTGGCTGAAATTTTACACAAATGTTGTACTAGACAAAAAACATGATTGTCAAATTTTCAGACCTTAATATTCAAAATGGCGGCCGTGGCGCGCTATTGAAATTTCACGCTTTTTATCATTTTTTTTTCGTGTTTGGCCGATTTTTTTAGAACAGCGAGCTAAATATGCTTAAACAAATATCCACTATAAGTTTTCCAAAGTAAAATTTCCTGCTGAACACGATCCCGGTGTCAGAATTGCTATATGATGTCACGTAAAGCCACAAAAAGCGAAAAAACGCGCTTTTTTTGAAAAATTCATATCTCAAAAACACCCTCTTTAATTGTTTTTAAATTGTCACAAAAGACGCCTTAATACAAGTAGTTTCGAATAAAAGTTGTCTCAGAAATCCTTTTTATATGTTTGAAGCCGCTGCGCCCTATAAAAGTCAAAAAAAAGCGATTTTCCCGCCTTTTTTAGCGCTTTTCCTTCGTTTTTCAGCTTCCAAATAACTTTTAGAGGTTTTCTTATAACGTATTCGAATTCTACGGAAAATTTTACACAAAAAATGACTATTTTGAATTTATTTACCACCGATTTTACCGTTTCATAGGGGGCGACACAATATTAAACGCAGAATTGCACGCTGTAATCAATACATGTTTTGCACTAGGATTTTATTATTATACATATTATAATATTTGTTCGTCTGTCTATATACACAAAGGTACGTGTGTTTGTGTGTGTGCGTGCGTGTGTGTGTACATATATTTATGTATATATTATTCTTATATATATTATCATAATTAAATAAATCACCAAAGCTGTTATAATTGTGATATAATATTACTTTATTTTAATATAATAATATTTTATTTGTCATTTTTCTGTTTTATAAAGAGACCAAAGTTACATTTTGTCCTGCCTAATTTTACTTGAAGGTGATTTTTATGTTCGCACACAGTTATAGGATATATTGATAAACTTTCTAAAGAAAATATGGAAGCTGAAATATCAATTTTACCAGAAATCAAACCGAACGTTTATGCGTGGCAAGCTATAAATGTACAACTGACAGTTCCTTATAATTATATTCTAAATGATGTAACTGTGTGCGCACATAAAAATCACCTTCAAGTAAAATTAGGCAGGACAAAATGTAACTTTGGTCTCTTTATAAAACAGAAAAATAATAAGTAAAGTATTATTATATTACAATAAAGTAATATTATATCACAATTATAACAGCTTTGGTGATTTATTTAATTATGATAATATATATATATATATATATATATATATATATATATATATATATATATATATATATATATATATATATATATATATAAGAAAAAGTAGTCCAAAGTTTTTTGACTAGTTTGGAAAAAATATATGTAAATACTTTTTTCTTTTTGGGTGTGGTAGTCAATAAAAAATAGAGCTTTGCTAAGGCGTACTATTTATTCTGAATCCAAGCTTTCGGTGGTTTTTTGCCACCTTTATCAAGGTCTACAAAGAAAATTACTATGAAGTAACAAACTGAATGGTGCCAAAAAGGCTGTAAAAAACTATAAAAAACTTACCCGAATGTAAGATTCGTGGCATAAACAACAACGTTAAATAACATGATAAAACTGAGGTTGCAACTAAACTTAAAAATGTTACTGTTAAAAAACACTTTAAAAATTACTAAAATCGTTACAAGTTAAAAACAAAATGTAGGACGACATGTTGAAAACAGTCGTCGTTGCAGGCTTGATTTCAGTCACATTTCACGTTTTCAGTCACATTTTCTGCTCGTGAAATGTGACTGAAATCAAGCCTGCAACGACGACTGTTTTCAACATGTCGTCCTACATTTTGTTTTTAACTTGTAACGATTTTAGTAATTTTAAAGTGTTTTTTAACAGTAACATTTTTAAGTTTAGTTGCAACCTCAGTTTTATCATGTTATTTAACGTTGTTGTTTATGCCACGAATCTTACATTCGGGTAAGTTTTTTATAGTTTTTTACAGCCTTTTTGGCACCATTCAGTTTGTTACTTCATAGTAATTTTCTTTGTAGACCTTGATAAAGGTGGCAAAAAACCACCGAAAGCTTGGATTCAGAATAAATAGTACGCCTTAGCAAAGCTCTATTTTTTATTGACTACCACACCCAAAAAGAAAAAAGTATTTACATATATATATATATATATATATATATATATATATATATATATATATATATATATATATATATATATTATATATATATATAAGCATAATATATACATATATATATATATATATATATATATATATATATATATATATATATATATATATATAAAGTAGTTAGTTATTATTGACCGACACGTTATGTAAAATAAAGTTTTATTTTGGGGTTGCAGTCATTAATAGGGCAGGAAAGTGAAACTCTTTGTTCTTTATCTAGCTTTCGCAAAATTTATTTGCTTCTTCAGGATATGCTAAAATATGGTATCAGTAAATACAATGAAATTAAAATTAAATAGCATTGTATAAAACTAGTATAAAAACTTACAACATGAGGTTAATCCATTAAATTTTCAAATTTACAAAACATTAAAACTTAACTTATTAAAATTATCTAGTTATGTAAGTACAATATTTTAATTTTATTTAATTTTGTACAAATTCATTATGACATTGATTATGTTGATGTTTGATTTATGTCAGAAAGACACTCGTTTCTGTTTATTATATTTTTTGTTGTTGATAACTAGCAGATTGTTATTATGGTTACGTACAAAGTGGCGCCAAATATAAATATTTAAATTTTTTGAAATTATAGTATTTATAGTCAGAAAATCTAATATTAGAAAATTATAGTATTCATTTTCGTAAGATAGAATGTAATTATAGATATTGATAAACTAAGCAATTATAATAAAACAATTAGTTTAAGCAAATGTGATATTAGTCTAATAGATATTTTTAGTAGATAAGTTAGAAAAATTAAATCTAAAACTTATTAGTGGCCCTAATGAAATTTCACCTTATTTTGTACATAAATGTCGTTTTGTTCTGTCTCCTGTATTACTAAGAATTTCACTTTTCCAGAAGAGTGGAAAAAAAGTTATATTTCTCCTATTTTTAAGAATGGTAGTAAAACAAGTATAGAACATTACAGACTTATTTCCAAAATTTCTATTTTGCAAAGATTTTTAAGTCAATTATTGCTTCAAAAATATTTTTTCCAATTAAAAGTTTAATTATTCCTGAACAACACGGCTTTAGGCCGGGTAGGTCTGCAACCACAAATCTAGTGATCCTAGATGAATTCATTTTGGATGCCTTTGGGAAGGGGGCTCTGGTCTATACCGACTTCTCAAAGACATTCGATAGGGTTAACATCAAGATTCTTATAAAAAAACGAGAAGCACTAGGAATTCATGGATCCCTGCTTGAGTGGTTGGAGAGCTACCTGACAGACAGGCTTTAGGTTGTCAAAGTCAAGAATTGTCTTTCTGAAGAGATTTTGGTTAGTTTCTTACAATGGTGTACAAATAATGACGTTTCACTTCATATCGATCCATGTAAAATAATGCGCTTTTTTAAAAACTCACAACCTATCTGTTTTAATTACTCTATAAATAATATATTTCTGGAACCAACAAACAGTTTAATTTTAATTTATAATAAATAATTTTATTTGTAATAAAGCTTTTTAATTACTTGGATTTTTAAAAAGAACCTTGTCAGAATTCAATAACCTAGATTGTTTTAAAAGTGTGTATTGTTCTATGGTTAAATCAGTTATGGAATATTCCAGCACTATTTGGTCTCCTTTATATAAATGTCATATTGAAAGCATTTAAGAAAGTTCAGAAAAAATTTCTGCGCTTTGTAGACTATAAATTTGGGACTTCGTCAGAAGATATACTGTATTGTGACATTTTAAAATTACTTAATATACCAACATTAGAAAATCATCGTTTAATGCTAGACTTAATTTTTCTTTTCAAGTTTGTCAACGAAATGATAGATTCGCCTCAAATTTTGCAGAGAATAGGTATTAGGGTTTATCAAAGGTGCAAAAGATCTGAGGATCTTTTTCACTTAGAATCCACAAACATAGATTTCACAAACAAACTATTGTCTAAATAGACCTATAAGACGAATGTATGTCCATCTGGAAATGGCTTAGATGTAGACTTTTTTTCTAGCTCTCTGAATAGTTTTCAAAAAAAGCTGAAAAATGTTCTTAAAATATAATGTAGGCTGTCACTGTAAACTGTCATTTAAGTATTTATTCTATTTATTTGTCTTGTGTAAATTGTATGTAATTATTATTGAGTTCTAAAACTGTTAATATAAGATGAATTATTTAATGATTGTAATTATTGTAATTGGTTTAACCGTAAATAAACTATTTATTTACTTATTTATTTATTTATTTATTTATTTATTCATTAAAAGTTGGTATAATTCGAAATTAAATCTTTTGCGCCACTGCCCTTGATCGTTTATAGCTTCAAATATTTTGCGGAGTATCTTAGACTCGAATATTCCCAGATGTTAGGACCGGTATCAGCAGTGTTTTGTAATAATTTTAGATTTTCTTTGGATATTTCTTCAGTGGAATTGTTTTTGGAGTCCATAGCATGCCCTGTTTGTAAGGTTTATTCATCTTTTAATTTCTTTGCTTGTTTTATTGGTGTGCCGTGTGCGCCGTGCCGGTGTAGTTTCCAAGAAGGAGGAGTTCTGAATTGAGTAGGGGCTCTTCAGTACTTCTTGAAAAACACACTCGGAGGGTGGTAGTTCTCAACCTCAACACGGCGCGTCCCAATGGCTGATAGGGAACGTCCTACAGATATGTGGGGCAGGTGTGAATAAGGCTCTGCCAAATAAACACCCGCGGATCAACTGAGAGCATGGCATAGGGCAGCTGCTATGTCATTACAGGATCGGAGCGGTAGAGAAAATCTCTTTACCGGTCTAATACTGAATAATCACAGCCGGTAATTATGATTTAACCGGTTGTGACACTGCGAAATCACCGAATGTTTGCCGGTATAAGCAAACCCCCACTTACTGACCAACGGCTTCGGGCGGATGGTCTGCATTAAAGATCCTTAAGGATTCTCATGAACAACCACAAATGGACGTAAATCAAACAGTAGCCCCGAGTGCCCTGCGTCCCTTTAATGGGACAGGGGTGCGAATAATCCCCGGGTGGAGAAACAAATTTAGTGTAAGCGATTTAAAACGCATAGCAACGTGGAATATAAGAACACTTTATGAAGCAGGAAAATTAACAACAGTCATGCTAGAAATGGAGAGATTAGACATACAAGTATTGGGCCTTTCAGAAGTCCGATGGCCAAAGTCTGGAAACTACACCAAGGATAATAATACTATTTTCTACTCAGGCAAAAGCACTAGAGAACACAGCCATGGTGTTGGTATTATTATCAACAATAACTTAAAAGAGTTTGTGACAAATTTCATTCCCTTTAACGAACGTATGATGCTACTTCAGCTGAAAGCCAAACCTCTAAACATAAATCTAATCCAAGTGTATGCTCCAACATCTGATAGCAATGATGCTGAGGTCGAAAAATTCTACGCGGACTTAGAACTGTTAACAAAAAACATAAAGAAGCAGGAGGTAAAAATAATTATGGGCGACTTTAATGCTAAAGTCGGTCGAGGAAAAACTGGAAATATAGTAGGAAATTTTGGGTTAGGTAAAAGAAACGAAAGAGGAGACAGACTAGTCCAGTACTGCCAGGAGAAAGAATTGGTCATAACAAATACATACTACGACCTACCCTTACGAAGATTATACACGTGGACTTCTCCAAAAGATAACACCAACAATATAATCAGAAACCAAATAGATTTTATAACGATTAACAAAAGGTTTCGTAATGGAGTACAAAGTGTAAAAACCTATCCAAGCGCAGATGCAGATACGGATCATATTCTATTACTAGCAAACGTCAACATTAAACTCAGGAAACCGGAAAGGAAAAAAGTTAAAACCACCAAAATTAACATCAAAAACCTAAAAGACGACAACTGCCAACAGCAACTAAACGCAGAGATAAATAAATTAACTGAAGGAAGCGTTGAATGGGCAGATATGAAAAAAGCCATACTAAAAGCGGGAAAGGAGGTCCTAGGCGAAGAAGAGAAAACCACTAAAAAAGACTGGATGACACCGGAAATAGTTGAGCTAATAAATGAAAAAAGAAAATACAAAAATAAAGATGAAAATAAATATAAAACCATCAAGAATAAAATCAAATATGAAATCAGAAAGGCTAAGGAGGAATGGATGAACAAAGAATGCCAGGAATTGGAAGAACTCAGCAACAAACATGACACCTCAAACTTACATAAAAAAATGAAAGAACTTACAGGCAACACCAGACAAAGAAGAACACTCATAACAAGAGATAATAATGGAGAAATACTTACTGAAGGGAGCAAAATAAAGGAAGTATGGGAACAATATATAATCCATCTGTTCCATGACGAGAGAGAAAATGAACAAGATATAGGTGAAGAAAAACAATACCTACAAATTTTACCCTCAGAAGTAAAGAATGCCCTACAGAATGCAAAACAAGGAAAAGCACCGGGTCCTGATCAAATTCCAGTTGAACTGTTAAAAGCCTTAGATGACGGTAATATAAAGAGACTCACCCGAATTCTCAACCACATATATGTAGAGGGCAACATCCCGGAAGAATGGCTTAAATCGATATTTTTACCTCTACCAAAAAACAACAATCCCAAACCATGTAATGACTATAGATTGATAAGTCTAATGTGCCACCCTTTAAAGATTCTCTTGAAAATTGTTCAAAACCGAATTTATAAGAAATGTGAGAAGCAGATAGATGAAACTCAGTTTGGCTTCAGAGGAGGCATGGGTACAAGAGAAGCATTATTTGCGTTGACAGTACTCTTGCAGAAATGTCGGGAATATAACAAGAGTGCATATGTATGCTTCATAGACTTTAGGAAGGCCTTTGACCGAGTGCAGCATATGAAGTTAATAGATGAATTAAAAAACATCAATTTAGACAAAAAAGACATTGAGTTTATTAAGGCTATATACTGGAACCAGAAAGCAGTAGTAAAGGTGAACGATATAGAAACAAATAATATACCGATTGCGAGAGGGGTTAGGCAAGGATGCGTCTTGTCTCCGACGCTTTTCAACGTGTACTCAAAGGTCATATTCAGAAAAGCCTTATGGAAAAGAAAAGAGGGAATAAGAATTGGTGGAGAAATCATAAACACCATGAGATTTGCAGATGACACGGTAATTATGGCTGAGAGTATAGAAGAACTACAAACTTTACTAGATGCAATAAATAGTGAATGCATTCAAATGGGACTTGACATCAACACAGATAAGACCAAATTTATGATAGTATCAAGGAGTCCAATAAATAATGAACAACTAACTCTTGGTAGACAGCAAATAGACAGAGTGACAAAATATAAATATCTGGGAGCTTACATCAACACAGAATTAGATCCAGACCAAGAGATCCGGGTACGAATAGAAATGGCAAGGGCAGCGTTCTTAAAATTCAAACAATTGTTCTGTGACAAAAATCTGAATACTGCGCTGAGACTGAGGTTTGTTGAATGTTACGTCTGGTCGCAACTATTGTACAAGGTAGAAACATGGACACTAAAAGCGCAAATAGTTAAAAAGATTGAAGCCTTTGAACTTTGGATATACCGGAGAATGTTAAGAATTCCATGGACTGCCAGGGTCACCAATGAGGAAGTGCTGAGAAGGATAGGTCGAGACAAAAAATTGTTGAGAACGATAAAAGTACGCAAGACTGCATACCTTGGACACATACTAAGAAATAATAAATATAGTCTTCTGCAGGTCATCATGCAGGGTAGAGTCGATGGCAAAAAGGGAATAGGTAGAAAGAGGAAGTCATGGCTGCGAAATACTCGAGACTGGACAAACATGACTGTAGACGAATTATTCCACGTTGCAAAAGACAGAGAAGCTTTTCAAAATGTGGTCGCCAACCTCCGTTAATGGGGACGGCAAAGGAAGAAGAAGAAGTCACTAGCGAGCCAAGGTATGTGAAGCTGCCAACACGTTCAAAGGTATGACTTCAAAATGCTGTTTCTAGGGAACGTTGCTCAACATCTCGCTTGCTACACAATATTATGTTAATGTCATCAGCGTATGCTAAGATTTGTATAGGTCTATTGTAAATAGTACCGCCGTTTCTAATTCGTGTATCTTATACTGCCTTTTCCAAGGCAATGTTAAATAGGAGGCATGCCGGAGCATCCCTTTGTCTAAGTCCATCCTCTATCTCAAAGGATCGAGAATTTTCTTCTTCTATTCTCCTCCTTCTCTATCTTTTATCCTTTGTAAGGATGGGGTGACGTTATTCCACAACCACAACCACCTCTCCAACCTCTCCATGCCTTTCAGTCATCTGATAATGTTTCCAAAGTACCTCAATATATTTTGGATGATGATTGCTGTAAGTCTAGTATTGATGTCGAGTTCTGTCAATATTGAGACATTTGTGCGAGATACCCACATTTTAAAGGTGATTATACGTCGTGAATCGGACTTTTTAATGGTCCAAGTTTCTGACGCATAGGTAGCTAGAGGAAAGATAAGCGTCCGTACTAGGCGCAGTTTCGCGTTCGTGGTTATGTCCGTCTT